>NC_030388.2:33167226-33288466 GCF_001625215.2 Daucus carota subsp. sativus | reverse complement strand
GAATTTGAGATTAATGTTTTTTGAGATACTAAATTTTGTTACATATTGTTTATGTGTTTGTTCCTATAAGATACTTTATTCCTAGTAATCTAATATAAATGGTGACTGTTATGTTCTTACTGTTGAGTTCTAGATTCTCTCGGTGTTTCAGTAAGATTTTTTTTATTTTTTCAAGTGTTCCTTGATCTATGTGTGTTTATATATAATTTAATTGAAAAAAAATGACATAAAAATTCTAGTTACAAGTAATCATGTTTTCAAAGTTTTTAACTCAAATAGAGCAAAAATATTAGAGATTCCTAGATTCATTATGGTGTTAGGGGGGAATAATTGCAATAGATGTTGTTCAATTCGAAATATGATAATCTATTTATTTGTTTATACTGTTTCCTTTTAATTTCTATGTTTTTGACGTCCAATTATGGTAATTGTTATTAAGATATTTATAAAAAATCGGTTCTTAATATCCCTTTAGATGTTTATGTTGAATAATCGTAACAATGTACATTACCAAATTTCTTCATTGTGTTCATTAGTATTCACTTTAAAAAGATGATCTAGAACTTCCGAAATGTTAATTTGTTTGTAGATTATAAATTGAATATATTTATAAATTGTACATTAAGTACAGTATCTAATTACTATTGACTATTTTTTATAGTTTTTCCTGTGATCACGCGTATCTAAAAAATATATTATAACAATAAAGAACACTTAAGGAAACATGTATGAAGTTTTCTCGATCTGATTAGAATGATATCCGGAATAAATTTGGGTTTTTATAAAGAACACTTGTTACTTTTAAATACTTACCAAAAAACAAGACTTGTTTGATTTGTCATTATATTTTTTGTTAATGTCAGAGTAATGTTGATAGATACAAATCAGTTTTTTAAACCCTGTTATTCATAAATATAAAATTAATTATGTTAATTTCACGAATAAATTCTACCATAATTATCATTTATACTGCTTCAAAAAAGTGATTATAGAGAACCACTTACCGATACTTGTCCTACCATCCCTTCAATTATAAAAGCAAGTATAGAACAAGTTGAAAAGAAACAGAACTACAAACCATTGAAAAGACAATTCATCGAGATTTTTAGATTATAAAACATTTTTGAAAGCTTCCAAAACTTTCAGTTTAGTCAACAAACAAGTTTGCCTTTTCATTCAACTCCTTAAAAGATTTCATTATGGAATCCATCTTCTCATTGCCAGCAATGTCATCTGCATAAAGAATGTGCAGCAACAACGTCTGGATCGACTTGTAAGAACTTAAAAGAGATTCCAGCAAAGTGTATTTTCCCTAAAAAGCAATGTTAAAAAAATATTAAGAAGCACAACTAACTAAACAAGAGGAGAACTGGCACAACAATGATCAAAATGACAAACTTACATGATTGTCTTCGTTTTCAGATTTCTGTGCATTACTCGTTGAGGTCGTTCCCTGATAAATAAAATCCGATATAAAACAATTTATACCAAAACACTAACGAGATTAAGTGACATAAAAAATTTTTTCAAACCTGTTCATAGTGTGCCTTTGATCTTTTATGTTGTTCTTGATCAAAATAAGGCATCTGAATTGATGGTGGCTTAAAAATGAATGCCATTTATTGTACAATAATATTACAAGATTCATTTTGAAACAATAGTAGATTTTAGTGTGTAATTTTTTCTTCAAAAACTGTTACACATGAAAAATTTATTCTAGGATAAAAACAGTAATATTACCCTTGGTTCGCCCTGTGTGCGATTGATTTCTGCGTCCATTCCAAAAGCACTTGTATCCTTCACAATATGAATTAAATCAGTTTTTTAAAATTATTATTCATAATTAAAAAATTCACAAAATAACATGCAAACCTTGTCATGGAATGAGTCCTAACAGGTTTTTTTATTTTGTTGTGTAAAGTTCCATTCCAAACCTTTATTGTGCCCCTAAGTAAGAAAATCAAGTTTTAAAAACAATTAGGTTCTCTACAAAATCAGGTTGAAATGGTATAACATTAAGTTAATGTTTGATTATACCTTTGGTATCAAATCCCAATCCATATCATCGCCATCGTGCACCTTAAAAAAGTTAACACAACAGAGGAAACTTAAAACATCAGTTAATATAACACCCACAATTGCTTTTCCACGTGAATCTTATGAGATTTTTTGTGTAAGGTACAATACGTTTAAATTTGTGTTAGGGAACACAGAAGTCAAGAGAGCTTACCATGTGCTCGTCAACAAAATCAGGGATCTCTGAACTACCTATGTGTGGAGCAGTCTCAGCATTACTCTGTAATATTATAATATACATAAGTATTTTGGAAAAATCTAGAAAGGAGCAAATTCAAAACTAGATACAAACAAATTACTTAATAGAAAAATTGTTTATTTATCTGCTAACCTTTTCTAAGGTCAAGTAGTCGACACATACATTCTGCAAACAACCATTGACTATACATCCTCTTTGTATCAAAACCTGTTCCACCTTATCCAAACAATAATTGTTCCATGGTAGGAACCTAGGTTTGATTCTCTCGGGAAAACAGCTTTTACCAATGTGACTATCAAGGAAGAAGTACTGGAAAAAGTATTTCAGATGTTACTGTCATATTTGTTTGGCACTAATACCTATAAGATACATAATTTTTTACAACAGAAGTGCATACCAGAAGGAGGGGTAGAGGTCCCGTGTAGTATTCTGTTTCATCCTTTTGAAGCCAAAATCTAGTAGTCTTTTTCAAACAACTAATAACAAACTCACACCAATTATAATCGAAACATCTGTCTAAGTTACAACAAAAACGCAACAACTTTTGTCTAATGAACGAATTTGAAGGAGGCTGGAAAAAGAAACAAAACATCAGAGAAATAAAGTTCTTTTTGAAGTTCTCATCTGATAGTGTTAAATCTTTAACAACAGACAGAACATCTTTCACAGCGACTCTGAAAGGATCTTTGTTATCACTGTATTGCTTTCTCCATTCCCTTGCCAGTGAATCACTCTTAATGAATGGTACAGAGACTTTGGTCCTATCGGCAAACCAAGCACACGATGAACATCATTTTCTGTAATTTGTAGAATCTTATTGTCCACCATGATACCGCAGGAGTCACAATCAAAATTTTTTACAACAATATAAGACCGATATTTTGGATAACTATGAAGATTAAAGTCCAAGATACTTCCAAAACCGGTCTTAGTAACCCAGTCTTTCTGAGAGCTACTCAAACTCTCGATCATATCACAGAAGAATGTTGGATTTAATTTCATAAACAGTTTATGCCGTTTTGCATGCTCTTCAGTGATTTGGCTCTTCGTACTGGTTTCTGCAACATTTTGCATAGTCCCCAATGGTAAGATACAATTAACATTGATTTGTTTATATCTTTTTAGAAGTTAAGAACATTGATCATTTACCAAATCAACAAAGTTGCTTTTTTTGACCTCAACTCGCTGTCTCTTAGCCTTTTTCTTATCACAACTTGACATACCAGTCACTGCATTGTTCATCAAAAAAAAAGAGCAGAACATAACCACACCATATATCTTTATGATAAAGAAGACTGATGTGGATTACTGTAAATTCTCCTCCTTCATTCCAAAAAATTATCATGTACTTATAATTAAGTAGTTAAGGAATTCACCTTCAAATGAAAACGATACAACCAGCGCCATCATCTCCGTATGAAATCTTTTTGTCCCAGAAGCACAACCTGTGTGAAAACACATATAAAGATCCTTCCAAAAAGTTATATGAGTGTAGTAAAACGTACCCTTTTTTCCAAAGATTCCTAATAATCTGCATCTGAATTTATCAAATTCCTCGCAACTAAACCAATTCCTTGACATCTGTGTTTTTTTGTATAGGAATAGTTAGAAAAACTAGTGATATGTTTTGATAAAAATAAATAGATCTGGTCAATGTGTATAGGTGTAGATCTTACAAATGAAGGATAATCAATCATTATATTCAATGTTGGCGGACACATTTTTAAGAACAGGGTTGTGTAATACAACACGAAGAATCCACAGCTTTTCTCATCATTCTGCTTTGGTACCTGGTATTTTGTTAACAAACACTATTCAACTATTCAACAATATTCCATTATTCAACAAGTAATATGTCTAATTACCTCGGGCAATAAAAAAGGGATAGTTTTTAGATTCTTCTGGGTACAATCTCTCTTTGCATATTTGAAAAGTGATCTCAGCAACCTAATTTAAAAATGTATTTTTACAGTCGATATAAATATAACAAAACATAGTACACAGTAATAGAAATGTAGAAAAATACCTTCTCATAAATTCTTCTGGCTTCCTCGAAAGAGATCCTTTCAGAGAATCCAATAGTAACATTGTTGGACGTTCACTACCAGCTCTTAGATCATTACCCGGATTGCATAAAATCACTAACATCCAGTGATTCCTGGTTTAAACAAATTTGTAACTAATTTTAACTATATATACATTTAATAACACAACTATAAACAAAAATGGTAGCTTTAATTGTTAAGTTTAGTATTACATACCAGAGACATAGTGGAAAGAAAACATATTGTCTTTGGAAGAAATTGTCCCTCAACAGTTTCTTATAGACTTTTACTCTACCCTCTACATTAGTATAGTAACTCGTCATTAGAAGAGAATCAACATATAGACATCCTTTAGCTTTCTCATTATCCAGTGATGCCCACAAACAACTACATAATCATTTAAAGAAAAAAATCAAAACTTAGTAATTCTTATCAATTCGTTACATGCAAAAGAGAATTCTAATCACAAATCAAACTCGATACCTTAAATATTGATCCGCCTGGTCATCGTTTAGCTTTTTTGGATCAGCTAATAAACACAGAGAAGAAATTCGATTAGTAATTTGAAGTATTAAATCATGTTTGGGAAGCAATGAAATCTAAAATTAAAAGCAAAGGGTTCCTCTTCCAATACATAATTCGATGCTGTCGGAGAACCTAAGCCTCTTCCTCATTCTTTCTTTCTGGAGTTCTGTTTGTTCTGCTGAGTTCGTGTAAGTATGTGGAAGTGGAAATCTCAAGTTCTAGAACCTATAATTTAACATTTAAGACCACAGCATAAACAATTAAGAATCTCCTAATTTTGGGTTGTGTGTAGAGTGTTAGCTTTGATTTTTTTAAATCAAACTCCTGGAAAGTTTAGCGCACTTAATCAGGGATTCCCTACATACATTACCCTGAAAAATTCATTAAGACATCCTTATTAAACAACATTCATTTTGTTCAAAAAGTCAAACACTTTACTAAAAGCTCGTGTAATAAAGTTTAAATGTTTAAAATTTATAATATCTTCAAAAATAGGTTAGGATAATTATAAATTTAACAAAATTCATTATTAAAAAAAACCTCTTTTTAAAAATATATACATATGTATATAAAAATCATTTTTATTTTTATGTATATAAAAAAATATATATATGTATATAAAAATCATAAAAATATATATTTTTATGTATATAAATATACATGAAGAGAGATGAAATTCAGTTTAGTACAGTATGAGGGCAATAACTATCTCAGCTGTAATATACGGTCTTAAAGTTCGAAGGATATGTCTTATATTAGCTTTCATCATACTATGGGTGAGCTTAAAATAAGTGATTATTGCTTAAAAATAAATAAGTGGAATAGAATTTAGAAGTAAGATAAGACTTACAAGTGATTAAACTGTTTGGGAAAAATGTAGAATCCTTGAAAAAAAAGATAGCATTCCTAACTTTTTATAAGTTCTTTTTTGTCTTATTACACAAATGGTACGAATAAGTGCTCATAACTTATAATCCAAAAGATGGACTTATAAACCTTAAACAAACACCCACTTTTTTTATTTCGTGAATACATTACTTATCAATTGAATTTAGTACATTTTTGATAGCAATGACTATATCAGTTGTAAAAGGCGCATGTTTGTTTGAAAAAATTCTTATCAATTTTTATTTATATTTATTTGTTTAAAAAAATAACATTATCTTATGGATATATTTTTTTGTGTTTATATAATATATAAACGTGTTGTATATTGTAACTAGATTTAATAAAGAACATCAATTTAACAAAATAAAACAAAGGAAATTTTGATATAAAGTTAAGATTGATAGATGTCTGTAAATGAATCCAGAGTTACTTTTTTTTGTTTCATAATAAGTATATGATGTCTGTAAACAAAGGAATGTGTTAATCTTTCGTCTTTCATAATAAGTATATGATGTGTTTTTTTTTGTTTTAGTTGCGATCTATAGTGCCTCCCCGTCAAAAAGTCATAGGATGTTGTGTTTTTGGAAGTGTTTGGAACATATTCAAGATTCCAGTGGATTTTATATAGAATTAAAAATGGAATGAGTTTCGTTTTTTGGGTAATGATCTTAGATGGGTTCTTAATATGTAGGTTATACGAGGTAAGTAACACAAACGAATAAATCTCTAGTGTTCTCATTTTTAAATAAATATGGATCACGATGCTTTTTTCCGTTATGGCACGATTTTTATCCTACAACAAAAAACGAAAAAACTTATAAAAAAGAACTCATGAAGGAACACGTCGACAAATCCAATAAAAGCTTTGTTTGAAAATAATCCCAAAAAGTGATCCTCGACACTTCACCCCACGTTAAACCAAAAAAATGGACAAGCGCATTTAGTACGTGCATTGATTGTCTTTTTGCTGTTTGCTTTTTGTTTCCTCAATCGGCGTGAGCAAGCATTTTTCTTTCAAATCAAACGCCTCAGTGATTTCAAAAATTAACTACAATTTAGCTTAATTCTTATTCCAAACAGTTTTTATATTTTTTTATTTTTTCCCAATGGTTTCTATACATGGAAACTATTTCTTACTCTCCCCAAAGTCGTATAAATGTATAAGCTTTTATACTTTTAAAACACTAAAGAGAATATCAAAAATGTTACAGAGATAAAACTCTTAAAAAACTTGCAAGAAAAAAAGTAAACGTTGCAGTCAATGTAGTCAAGTATAAACGTATATGGAACGTATATGATTAACATTCTTGAACAATATATGGAACTGCGTCTTGAAGTGATTCATCAACAAGAATCATTTCAAAAAAGTTAATCAATTTTTTACATAATCCAATTAATACAATTAAAAATGAATGTTAATTTAAAAAAATTCATTACGATCCAAAAAATAAAATTTTAAAAACTACAATTTTATTTCTGTTTATATTTCCTAATGTTTCATGTGCAACGCACGAACTGGAAAAATTATGTTACAAACTAACTAATAGAACACATATGAAAACCCGTATCTAATTCAGAAAGGTGTTTCTTTTGGATATATTCCATTAAGTGTTCTTAATCTGATTTCTTTTTTTATATTTTTTCTAATACTGCCTTTCCCGTGTCACATATATTGATTGTTAGAAAAAAAATTAAGAATCGTCATTTTTAAACATCGTTTTTGAATTTAAACATTTACAACTATAAAAAAAATGTGTGCCAATATATCAATAAAAGTTACTTTAGATCAAAATCATGAATTTTCATTTTTGTTCATCCGCTGAAAAATTACATCGACATGTAAAGAAAAGTAATTACTGTTATCTAGTTCTTATCTTCTTTGCGTTCGGCCTCAATAAGCTTCGAGGCTTTCCGGCTTTCGACTTCAGCTGGAATTAAATCTTTCCTGGCACTTCGTTCCTCAATTTGCTTCTTCAGCAAATCTATCACAGTTTGATGGTGCGCAAGTTAATTTTCCATTAGCCTTATGTTCTCCTGAAGATTGGCATTATCCTCCACCAAGCATTTTATTCTTTCTTCCAAAACACTCTTATCGGCGATGATTCGAATGGTTTTTGATGGTGATTGTGAGCCCATTTGTATTAAAAGGGTTTGGGCTTGGAATTTGTAAACTGCGTTAACTGTTCAATGGGTTTATAAAGATAAATTTAAAACTGACCTTTGAAGTTCTTTGTTTTTCATATGGTAAGTATTATTGAGATGTATTAAATGCGTGCAGAAAGTTGTTGGCAAAATCGTGTGGGGCAGTCACATAGTCAGTTTCTTTTTTCTCTTTATAAAAGCATCGAAGAACATTCTTTCGAACAATTTATATATTATACACAAAACTAAAAATTAACGATATGAAAAAATGCTGTTAAATCTCTCATTAGGACATTAGTATTTTTTGTAGAAACCTTAATGCATCTCTATAAATACATTTGATATTTTCTAAAAATTATCTTAATTCTAATTTAAATTAAAAAAATTTATAAAGTTCTCTTGAGTATTTAATAATTTAAATTAGATACATTTTGTGAGATTCTTTTAAGTGTTTTACTGATTTATAGAGATTTATAGAGATACATTAAAGAGTATGTTATGTGACTATGTTTTTACTTAATGAGGTTCTTTACTGTTATTTTTTAAAAGAAAACAATAAAACTAAAAACACAAAAAAAAATGAAGTAGTTCTTCTTTAGAAATTTCATAAATTTCTTTTACATTTTTTAATTGACAATCAACAAAATAGTTTTGTTGATTTAATTGACAATCAACAAAATAATTTTGTTGATTTTGTTCAATCAACAAAATTTTCTATAATCAATTTTAAAATAAAATGGTTTGCTTAAATCAGATGATTTTTATTAACATATTTTCCACCTTGTTTGATCCTTCCTAATATCTTATTTTTAATGAACATCATTACGTGACGGGCTTCCGAATGTTATTCCTCTTTGTGTTCTGCAACAGTTTTAACGTGGCGAGGTTGAAATATTCGAAAATATCTTCTAGGCAGAATAATACCAATCAGCCGCAAGTTCTTCGAAGAGTTCTGCTGGACACGAATTCAAATGTGTGATTGGTACTCTTTTCTGGATCGAATACGATGACAGTCTTATAGCCATAAGATTTGAAGATCTTTCAACGTATCGAAGAATACAAGATGGTGCTGCCATGTCCTTTAATCTACGTATATTTAATAGAATATCACTATAATTTGCGTTCTGGTTCGGATTATTGACAAGGTGAACTGCTGTTGCTGAGTCAGACTCGACCTCAGTATACCGTTGTTCTTCATCGTCCGCTAATTTAAAACCATAATATATAGCCAACAAATCAGTATATAGCGGATCTGCAAAATCTCTAGTATCGTAATATCCAGAAAAAAAATGACCCGACGTACTCCGCATGAGGCAACCAATCGAAGACAAACGAATTTGTTCATCAGAGTGACCACTTACGTTGATATTCAGAATACCAGCGGGAGGTTTATTCCATGGAGTCATTTTTTTACCTACAAGAATTTATGATGAACCAATAAAAAGATCTTTATATATAGATGACTGGCAAGAGACATTGATGTGTAAATTTTTTTAATGGTAAGAATTTTTTCAGCACACTAATTAAGAGTCATTAATAAAGAATAACTTATACATTAAACAATAATAACATGTAAATTTTAAAACGGGAAACCGTTAAAGACAATGGACATGTTAAAATGTCAAAGATATCATAATTTTAGGAAGGTAAAAAGTTACGCGTTATATCGGATTAAATCTTGTCGATGTAATCTTACTCGTCATGTGGTCTTACAGCATACAAATGCCTGTACAAAAATGTTCGATGACCAAAAAATCAAAGATTATATTTTTGTAATCTTTGACTGTGTAAGAACAACAAAATGAATCTTAAAAATTTATTTATTATTTCTATAAAATTTTTGTTCATTTTCAATACACATTATAAACCAAAAAATAATTATAAAGGTTTAATCTGTATGTGACAAAAAATATAATATTTAACACTCTATTATTAAAAATAAAAAATTCTAAAAGCATCGCAAAATAACACACCAACTATTAATGTATTTTTTTTAAAAAGGTGTCTTCATCTGTGAGAACGAATTAAAAAGTCGATTTTAAAATAATTACATGAGTCGTTTTTGGTAAGTGTGTTCAGCATGTCAGCTAGGCAAGCAAATTCGAAGCACTCATAAGGCTAAGAATATGGTATCAACTTCTCAACCTCTAGAACTCTTACACTTAGACTTGTTTGGTCCTGAGGCTTATAAAAGCATTGGAGGTAAGCAATATTGTTTGGTTGTTGTTGATGATTATTCTCGATATTCATGGACTTTATTTCTTCGTACTAAAGATTGTGCATTTGAAGAATTTGAAATTCTAATCAAACATCTTGAGAATAAGTTGAAAACCAAGCTTATAGGTATAAGGAGTGATCATGGAGGTGAATTCCAAAAGGACTTCGTTACATACTGTGAAGAAAGAGGAATCACTCACCAATTCTCAGCTCCAAGGACACCTCAACAAAATGGATTTGTAGAGCGCAAAAACAGGTCACTTCAGGAAACAGCAAGGACGTTATTGCAAGAAAGCAAGCTGCCAAGAAGTTTCTGGGCGGAAGCAGTCAATACAGCCTGCTATGTTCTGAACAGGGTGATCATTAGGCCTATCTTGAACAAGACTCCATATGCGTTGCTGAGAAACAAGACTCCTAATATCGGGTACTTTAAAGTTTTTGGTTCTAAATGTTTTGTTCTTAAAAAGATTGATAGAGTTGGTAAATTTGATGCTAAATCTTTTGAAGCTATCTTTCTTGGTTATTCTTCAACTAGTCGTGCATATAGATATTATAATTTAGATAAACATACTGTTGAAGAATCTATTGATATTGTCTTCAAAGAACCTAACAATGATCTGCCAAGAGATGAAGAAGATGATGCAGGTATTGATCCAAATGCTTCACCTCAATCTGATGAGAAGAAATCAGAGGAAGCTGCTACTCCAGAATCTAAGCAAGCTGAAACTCCATCTTCACAGACTGTCACTCCATCACAGCAAGCTGGAACATCATCTCAGCCTACTGGAATGACATCTCAACAAGCTGGATCTTCATCTCAGCAAGGTGGAACAGAATCTCAGCAAGCTGGACTCTCCTCTACAGTCAGGAATCTCTCCAACATTCTATCTCAAATGAAGCTTGATGGATCCTATGATGATGATGTACCTCCTACAAAGCGGGTTCGAACATCTCATGAAGAAATATCTCAAAAAACTCTGCCCAAAGCTACAAGGACAGTGAAGAATCATCCTCCCGAGTTGGTGATTGGTGACATATCAGAAGGAATCAAGACAAGAAAAGGAAAAGCAAACTTTTGTGCCTAAGCTGCTTTTCTAGCTCAAGAAGAACCAAAATCTGTTCAAGAAGCTCTCAAAGATGAAAATTGGATCATGGCTATGCAAGAAGAACTCAACCAATTTGAAAGATGTGATGTTTGGGAATTGGTAAAGCGTCCAGAGAATGCATCATTTGTTGGTACTAGATGGGTATTCAAGAACAAGCTTGATGAAGAAGGTACTATCACTCGCAACAAAGCAAGGCTTGTGGCTCAAGGATACAACCAACAAGAAGGAATCAATTTTGATCAAACATATGCTCCGGTTGCTCGCTTGGAATCAATCAGAATGCTCTTGGCTTATGCATGCTACAAAAAGATCAAGCTGTTTCAGATGGATGTGAAGAGTGCTTTCCTAAACGGCCTGCTGGAAGAGGAAGTTTATGTAAAACAGCCGCCTGGTTTTGAACATGAACAATATCCAGACTACGTCTACAAGTTGAAGAAAGCTCTTTATGGATTGAAACAAGCTCCTAGATCATGGTACAAGAGGCTCAGTAAGTTCTTAATTAAGAATGGTTTTGTACGAGGCAAGATTGATCCTACTCTCTTTACAAAATCTCTTAATGGTGAAATCCTAGTAGTCCAAGTTTATGTTGATGATATTGGGGCTGTTTGTTTAAGGAAAGCAGAAGCTGCTTCTGGCTTCTGTTTCTCTTGACCCGTTTGTGTAAAGAAGTAGAAGCACTTTTAAGAAGCTGAGAATGCTAGCTTCTCTCTCACAGCTTCTGCTTCTTTTCCAAACACTTTATTAACTTATTTACTTCTCACTTCTGCTCCACTTCTCTAGTTTAAGCAAGAAGTCACTTCTTTTAAGCTTGCCCAAACGGCCCCATTATCTTTGGGTCTACTAATAATGAACTTTGTGAGTGGTTTTCGAAATGTATGCATAGTGAATTTGACATGAGCATGATGGGTGAGCTCAACTATTTCTTGCGTCTTCAAATCAAGCAAACTTCTGATGGTATCTATGTGCACCAAGGAAAGTATGTGAAAGAGTTGCTGAAGAGATTTGGATTTGAAAATGTCAAGTCAAAACCCACTCTAATGTCTCAAACCAGCAAGCTGTTTTCAGATGAATCAGGTAAAAGTGTTGATATAACACGATATCGAGGTATGATTGGATCTTTATTATATCTAACAGCCTCTAGGCCTGATATCATGTATAGTGTATGTGTTTGTGCACGGTTTCAAGCTAATCCAAAGGAGTCTCACTTAAATGCTATTAAGAGGATCTTTCGATACTTAACTGGTACTATTAATCTTGGACTTTTCCATCCTTTTTCAAATACATTTGATCTCGTGGGGTATAGTGATGCAGACTATGCTGGTTCTCAAACGGATAGAAAAGCACTAGTGGTGTTTGTAATTTTCTTGGTTCTAGCTTGGTATGTTGGCAAAGCAAGAAGCAAACATCCGTAGCGCTCTCTACAACTGAAGGTGAATATCTAGCTGCGGGGAGCTGTTGTTCTCAAATACTTTGGATGGTGCAGACTCTCAAGGATTTTGGAATCAAATGTGACAAAGTTCCAATTTATTGTGACAACACTAGCACAATAAATATCTCAGAAAATCCGGTTCTTCACTCTCGCACAAAGCATATCGACGTTCGACATCATTACTTGCGGGATAATGTGGCCAAAGGAAATATCAGTCTTGTGTATGTTCCTACAGAGTATCAGCTCGCTGACATTTTTACCAAGCCTCTGCCAGAAGAAAGATTTCTCATCATTCGCAGGGAATTGGGTATGTGCACTGTCTAAATCAGCAAGCTGTCACAGGTAAGTAGCTTACTCCTTTGTATTTTCCTTCATCCTAGCACGCTGTTATGCATGTGTCTTTTCAGATATGTAGTTGTTGGCAATCAACACTGGTCTCCGTGCATACTTAATGTTAATCATACATATCTGTGCTCCGTGTTTTGTGCTTAATTTGAATTTTGAAATTATTTGTTATATATCATGTTTATCTGCTACTTACTAGATTTAATTTCCAAATATGATTCATTTTCTTAAGCCGGGTTTTTATCTTATCAAGTCAAGTATTCCCCGAAACTCTCCTACTTCTTCGGTAAAAAGATTTTTTACGGAGCTTTATTATTCATCCATTTGGGAATATCTAAAGCCACCTACATATTCTCCGCACAAGTCTCCAAAGGGTTTTATTTTCAAAGCGGCAGTTGTTCCCGTATCTCTCTACACTCTCAATCAAGCTCTCTCTAGAACCCTAACAATGGCGAAAACACGAAACACCGCTACTCCGGCTTCCAGTTCCAGGAAACGTCCTCGCGACTCCAAACCCGACCGTGTGATCATCGACACCATCGTCGAAGAGATTGAATCGTCCAACCACTCTGCCGAAGACATACTCAATTCTGATGACAACTCGGCGGCGGTTCCCATTCTCAAGAAATCTCGGTATGCCATCAAATTCATCAACTCTGAGCTTGAAACCAGGTATCGCGATTTCAACTTTGTTGGTCGAAATGTTATGTATGGAAAATCTGTTGTTGGGTCGGAGTTTACTGATTGTGGTTTAGTTGATATTTTTGAGTCTATTTGCATGAGATCTTTAATTGATTTACCTGATGTGTGCTACCCGTTCTTAGTCCGTGAATTCTATGCTAATCTGCATGAACCCACTAAGGGCCGATATGTTAGTAGATTGCGGGATCAGGGTATTGTTCTTAATGCTACTATTTTGAATGGGATGTTGGAGTTTAAAAATCTAACTGATGATCTGATTGTGCCCCTGACTAAAAAGGGTATCTGTGATTTGTTTGAGGATTTGCCTGAATTAGAACAGCATGCTCTAGTCCGTGGTGATGTTGATAACACTGATGTGACCTTACCAACCACTGCCATGCTTGAACCTATGGCACATTTGCTGTTTAAAATCTGTCGTACCAATATCAGTCCTAGGGTTGGTAGTAGATCTCTGTTAACTTGTCAGGATCTTATTCTGGTGTCTTTGTTGCTGAAAAAGAAGAAATTCAATATTTCTGGGTTAATATTGCATAATATGGTTGATTGCTTGAAGAAGAAAAACCGTGCTTTCCCTTACGGTCTTCTCCTCACCCGAGTTTTTGAGTATTCTGGGATTAAGTTGGAAGACAAGGAGGCTGTTGATGCCACTGACTTTATTGATTGCTCAAGCCTCGCTCAGTCCAGTCTGCAGATCAATGAGCTTGGATTTGTCGAGAGGATTCCCCCACCGGTTGTGCAGGTTCCTGTTTCTACTTCTAGCCTGCCAGAGTCATCCTCTGCTGCAACTGGCATTCAGGAACTGTTTGCTAAATTGGAAGATAACTTTGCTGCTATTCAGAAGGATTTTGCCGAGTACAAGCAAGCAGTCAGTGAAGTGAAAGCACAGAACACTGAGCTTAAGGGCATGACTACTGAACTTCTGGGGTATTTCCAGAAAGCGAAGATTGCAGTTCGTGCTTCAAAGCTTCTTCCTCCACCAGCTGATAAGGGACTCTCCAGTGCTTCTCCAGTTATTTCTCCTGCTATGGTTGCTTCAGGTTCTTCGGATGCTCCTCCACCTCCGGCTAATCCAGATCCAGAAGATGCTACGGAGGCTCTGGATACTCTTTTTGCTGATTAAGGGGGAGAAATCAAGGAGTAGTTGACTTGGCTGGGACTGGGATTTTAATTTACTGCTTAAGTGTTCTTTTTATCAGACTTATGATATCATGCTACTTTTTGTGTTAAGTCTTAAGTTTTTTTGTGTGCTGTGTAACAGCAAGACATGATTTATGTGGTTTGTGGTTTTTGGGATTGTGCTGTGATAACAGCTTGACTTGTGGTTTTAAATTGCTGGATTTTTCTTAAGTCAATTGATATTATGTTAAGCTATTGTGTTGATTGTTAAAATGATGCTGCTATGATAATTTATGATAATCTCTGCTAGAATATTATATGTTTTATCTAATCTGCAGGGGTATCATATTCAGGGGGAGTAGTACTCCTGATATCTGTGTAATCATCAAAAAGGGGGAGATTGTAAATCCCAAGTTTTGATGATGACACACTTTAGCAAGCTAGTATCTTTTTCAGCTTAACATATTGTATTTAGTCTGTTATAGCCTGCTATTTTATCATCTAATCCATTCTGCAGGTTTTATATAGACAACAGAACTATAGCAAGCTATTTTAGCTTGACATACTGTTATAGCCTGCTGCTTTGTATTTCTAATCTTGTGTTGCAGGAAATTTTCTATAACAGAATTATAGCGAGCTGTTTCATAACAGCAAGCTATAATAGAGTCCTACCAGAAGCAGAACACTTCAAAGATTGCAGCTGTTGACTTCTTCAATTTATAGGACTTAAGGTGTACGTTTTCTAATCTGAATATGAGTTAAATATACATATTATAAGCTCAGATTATTAAATTGAAAACGTTTCCTAAAATCAAGGAAGTTGTTATGATTTAAACTTATCTTTTTATAAACTCTTCCTTATCCCATTTTAATAGGGACTGTTGCTTCAAACGACTTTCTAAAACTCAGTCCACTATTTCTATGGAGTATTATATTGAACTAACAACCTGCAACGTTCACATTGTGCAACGTTCATGGAGGTTTGTTTCAATATAGCCGTTATAGCTTTCAGTATATAAACGGCTTGCTGTTTTCAAGTATAGTTAACAACTCACAATCTTGAAAACATTCTGAAATTCTCTTTTAAGCTTATATCATGTTTTTGATTCATATCTTATTAGAGAATATAGTTTGAGTTGTAATCTCTTATTGTTATTCAAAGTTGTATTTGATTAGTCACCAAAGCTAGCGGGGTTCTTGGTATAGAACAAAGGGGGAGTTAGATAGAATTAGTCTTCACAAGGTCTGAGGTGCTAAGGTTCGAGGAACAAGGTGAATTTAAGGAGGGAAGCTCAAGGAATTCAGAGGTTCGAGAACAGGTGCACAGGAGACTAAAGTGTCGAGCTGTTTTCTGTCTGCTCAAGATTTCAGCAAGCTGCTTTAGGTGACTGGGTAAAGGGAGATATATTATTATTCTGTAATTGTTGGATTTTCAGTAATAATATATTCTCTTACCAAGTTGGTAAGGGACCAGGACGTAGACCATTAGACATAGGGGTCGAACCTGGCTAAAATTGCTTGTGTCTGATTTACATTTCTGCACTTTACAGTTTTGCATAATAGCCTGCTATAATCACACTTGATCTGAAAACAGGAAGCTGAAATATTCGGTAAAGTTTAAAATTGTTATTGTTAGCCATTTACACCTATTCACCCCCCCTCTAGGTGTATTTACAATATAGACTCAGCCAGTAACATTTTAACTGTGCTCGACCTGTAGAATTACTTTTTGAGATTAACAAATGTCATTTCGAAAATTTATTCAAAAATTATGTAAGCTACAATTATTGCAATATCTGCACGCTGGACTGAGTTTTTAAATTTTTTTTGGGAAGGAACACATTAAAGCAAAAAAGAACACTCTACGGAACCATTAAATAAAAGCAATACACTACTCGCCTGAACTGACTCTTCCACTTCAAACCCACGATTGTGACTGAACTGTAACCTACGCCTATTTACTAGGTGCATGTATTAATTTTGTTTAATGGATATCGTGAACAAATTCTCCGAATATCTCATATACGTAAAAGGATTTTTATAAAAATTAATTGTAAATTTCAGATTTATAGTAAATTTATTTTATATATATCAAGAAAAAATCGGTGATAAAAAACACCTTATTGGATTATAAATATTAATTTTAAATTTTTACAATAATTGTAGCTTTACATAATTTTTGAATAAATTTTTGAAATGACTTTTGTTAATCTCAAAAAGTAATTCTACAAAGAACACTCTACGGAACCATTAAATCAAAGCAATACACTACTTGCCTCAACTGACTCTTCCACTTCAACCCACGATTGTGACTGAACTGTAAACCTACGCCTATTTACTAGGTGCATGTATTAATTTTGTTTAATGGACATATCGTGAACAAATTCTCCGAATATCTCATATACGTAAAAGGATTTTTATAAAAATTAATTGTAAATTTCAGATTTATAGTAAATTTATTTTATATATATCAAGAAAATATCGGTGATAAAAAACACCTTATTGGATTATAAATATTAATTTTAATTTTTTACACTATCTTTTTCGTTTTTTTCTTTGTTTTTTGTTCTGAGTCTCTCCAATATAAACTGTTCCATTACATTTTAATGATGTTTTATATCCCTAAATTTATTTAAACATAAAACTCTATTATATAAAAGAAAAATAAATTTAAAAATATCCCTAAAATCAGCAATGAAAAAAAAAAGTTGGCTTTTACAATCCACGAACGTTGATGTTTCAATTATTGTAAAACTTTCTGGGGTTCATTTTCAGAATTTTGATATTCACATCCTTTCAAGCGCCCATTACATAATCTTAGAAGCACAAAGCAAAATTTAAGCCAGTAAAATTTAAGACTAAACAAAGTAAAAGATGTGTTTTTGGAACAACTTAAAGAATATGTTACCGTCACACGTTGTAAGAATAGAAAGCGATCTTTTTCCTATGTATTCTAGTCCTGATAACATCTATAGACCTGGATTCAATTAAGTTGCATACAATGATATAGCATTTAACTACTGTAAAAAATCTTTGAGATACATACAATGACTTTGTGACTAGTCCAGTACTTCCACAAATCATATCGATCTTCAACTTTATTATAATTATTCTTTCAGTATTGTCTCGCAAGATTTTTGATTTCATATTTGATTATATCACTTTTTTATTGTTGGTTTTTTTACGTATTAAACACCATTCGTTTTTAAGATCACATATTATATGTAATCTGATGAACAACAAAGATAGACATTACATTTCTTGAAAATGATAGATACATTCTGATCGATTTACAAAATGAACAAACATGAAAAAAAAATACATTACTTAACCTATTTTTTCTTCTTTTCTCCTTCATTGGTGGATACATTGCTTCCTTCACCCTCCTCTAACTTCCTCTTCTTATCAATATTCGGTGGTTGAAACGTTTTTGGATCGATGATGTGAAGAGAGAGGGCTCGTTGCTGGTCCTTGTGTTCCTTAAGCATGTTTATCATCCTTTCATTGTTTGAGCGATATATATCCATTAATTTGATTTTGTCCTTGAGTTTTTTGTTCTTTTCCTCAAGGACTTTGAGAACTTCTCGCATTGATGAGTTATGCTCGACGAGTTGAGCAAGAACATTGTGTGCTTCTGAATCCATTGTGTTTTAATTTTTATACAAGGAAATCAAAATTTTTATTGTCATACGACAATGAACACCTAAACACAATTTTTTATATCAAAACATTGAACACTGCAGGGAACAGATGTATTCAGAAAACTGTTCCGCTTGTGTACTTTTGGACTTCTAACGGTGTCCATTTGGACTTTCTATGCACATACATTTTTAAAAAAATGTTGAACTCACATAAAAATTATTAATCGCGTTTGATATATTAATTCTAACAATATTAATGATTTGCTGAAATTTGAATTTCAGAAAACCCGTTTCCAGAAATTAAATTTTTTTTACATTATTGTTGTATTACGTGGTAATAATAAATAGTACAGACTTTTTACAAAAAACACAAATACTACCATTTCCATATCTCCTTTTAAACATTTAAATATTTTAACGGTTTTTTTTGTCCTTAAAGTAGAATAGGATCACTCTAAAGAACTTTTTAAAATTAAGTGGTTCGTAGTAGAAGAATCTTTTTTTATGTTAAAAATTAGTACATGACTTAGGGAAAGAACTTGGGATTTTTTTTGTCCACCAAATAAAAATTAATTTTAATATCAGAACCTTTTTTTAAAAATCAAACACTTTGAAATTTAAAATTTTAAATTTTTACGTAATTATAACCGTAAAAGATATATAGCCTTGTTAGTTTACAAAATGGAACACAACATGGATCTTGAATTTGAAAACAAGGAATCGTCTAGGCACATAGATTCGCAACAAAAAACGTTAATGTGTGATGTCCAAAAGATGGAGCGAGTGCAATTTTTAGCATACAGATTAAAACATCAACTTTCAAAATATTATAATTCTAAGAAACAGATTAAAACATCGAAGAGCAGAGCTTTTTTCCTGAACAAATGTTTTTCTAACTCATCAACTTGTTTGCCTTTTCATTCATGTCGATGAAAGCTTTCCTTATACTTTCAATTTTTGAGTCTCCTCTGTCTTCATTGGTTGCTGATGAGATGTGCAGGATGAAGGTTTGTTGAAGTGTTTGGTATGAGTGTAACAAAGATTCCAGTACGACAAAATTCCCCTGCATATAAAGTATTTACGTATTAATAAAGTAATTAGACATCCAATTTAAAATTTAATTGATTGGTCTTACATTCCTTATTTCCATAGTATTTAATATTAACGTTCTAATAAATTTTTTTAAGAAAATGAGAACAGTGTAATCATTAGATCATGATCGTAGTATTAAGACTTTTTCAAAAACAAAAAAATGACTTGACTATGCCAAACCTGATCAAATTGTTGTTTCGAACAACCCTGGTATTTCATCTTAGAACCTATCCAATCCATCCCCCGCGCTGGATTCTGAAAATTATACTGATGGAATGATAATTAAAACTAGACATTAAACTTTTGAAAGAATTATAATGTAATGCTAAAGAACCTTAGGGAGACTGTCCTGCATAAGCTCCTCCCCATACTCCTTTGAAGACACAGTGGGTTCTTTTTGCTTTAAGAAGAAACACAAATCATTTAAAAAAAACATTCATATAAATAAGAAGAATTTATCTACGGTGTAAATGAATGTGTAAAGCGTTCACCTCAGTCAAAATCGTTTGGTCATAATCTTCTTCCTCAGAAAGGGCAGACAAACTCTGCATAGTTTAAAGAGAGTTATTTTTAGAGTGATATTCTGTTTAACAGATATAATTTCGATTTTAAAAATAAACGCAATATGTTATTAAACCTTTCTCTGGCAGGATTCTAGTGTAGACTTATCGATCTCAGGTATAATTAGCTCTCCATTTGTTAAGAAACTTTTTTCGATCATGATTGCTTCGAGAGTATCCAAATTGTAGTTGTTCCATGATACATACCTGGGACCAGTTCTTATAGGGAAAGCTCTTCGTCCGATAAAGGTATCCAGAAAGAAGTACTGAGAAAACATTTTTACCACGCAAAAATTATTTTTTTACAGAAATTATTTTTTTAACATGTTAAATGCTGATTTAAAACTGAAGAGTTTAAACAACATACCAGCATGAAAGACAACGACCCTGTGTAGAATCTTGTTTCTGTGTTCCGTAGCCAGACTTTGGAAGAAACTTTCAAATACCTAACAACAAGCTCGCACCAATTGTACTTATAACACTTGTCAAGATCAAAACAAAGACGGAGGAAATTTTGCCTCACATAAGAGTTTGATGGTGCATGGATTAAAAAACAAATCAGAACAAGTATGAAGTTCTTTTTGAAGTTTGTATCAACCATCTTGGATTCCTTCAGAGCATTGACTACATCTATAACTTTAACTCTGAAACATTTCTCAATGTCTCTGTACTGTTTCCTCCACTCTTTAGAAAGTGATTTGCCGTTAACGAAAGGTATAGAACTTGCTCCAAGTGGTAGACCGAGAATACGATGGACATCGTTTTCAGTGATTTTTATTATCCTCTTGTCAAGCAAAATGAAACAATCATCTGAAACGAATAACGACACCGTATCCGAGATACTTTGGATAACTAGTAAGTTTGAAATCAAGAATACTTCCCAAACCTGTACTAGTAACCCATTCTCTCTGAGATTGAGTTAAATTTTCAACCACAGTGCTGAACAATGAAGGACTTAGCTTTGTAAAAATCTTATGGCCTTCAACCGCCTCGTTCTCAACCTGTATCTCAACTTCTTCCCTTCCAGAACTTTCAATGGAATCTTTCTTCTGCTTCTTAATACTAGTAGCCTGTTTTTGTTGCATTTTAAGTGAATGTTTTGAAAACAAAAAATATGGATGTAGAAAATTATATCAGAAAACACACCTCAAAATCTTGAACTCTGGCTGTTTGCCCCTTCTTCCGTTTATTATTAATTTCATCAGAATATTTAAAAGGAGCACAAGCTACATTAAAAGTGTTCTTGTAAAAACTTCAGTTTGATGTTAATACTTTTGTAATATATTTAACTATGACATATAACACACTTAAAGATAAAAAAGAATTAAAAACACTTACAATTGCTACCAAACGACTCTATGAGCATGTCTAATTGTGTATCTGCATTAGATACCTGAATGGTATAGTCTTGGGTTGATGGAGAGTCAAACATAGCTTAGAAAAAACAGAAATTCAGATGTCGAAAAACAGCAATAACAATTTTTTAAGCAGCAGAAAGCATGTATTATTACTCTTCATAGGCAAAACGTACATATATTTGAGAAAATGCTGATGACTGATCTGCGGAATTCTTCAATTCTTTTCTTTGAAAACCAATTCTTTGTCATCTGGAATAGTATAGCATGAACTATTTTATCAAGAACATTGATAGATCAGACCAAAAACGTAAGTAAAACACCAAAAAAGACTTACAAAACTTGGATAATGATCTTTCGCAGAGAACACTGGTGGACACATTTTTAAGAACATTGTTGCATAAAACAACACGAAGAATCCACAGCTCTTGTCATCATTTTGTTTCGGGACCTGCTTAAAGATTTTTGTTTTAATCAATTTGATTCTTTTTTGTTTAAAAGTCAAAAACGTATGATTCAGAACTTAAAGATACCTCTGGGATTAACACAGGAATCTTCTTCACAATCTTCGCTGAGCAGTTAATCTTTGCAAATTTGTAAAGACATACCAACATCCTATTTTTTAAGAAACATGCTATTCTATGAATATGCCAAAAAGGAGTAAAATTATATAAATGAAAAAGTACTCATATATAAAGAAAACACTACCCATGGATGAAATCTTCAACATTTCTAGTAAGAGAATCCTTTAAAGAATCAAGGAGGATAAGGGTCGGTTTTTCGATCTCTACTTCGAGATCATTACACGGGTTGCAGAAAATCATTAAAACCCAATGATTCCTGAAAAAAAAATTTCAATTAACTTATTAAGAAAGAGTACATAATAATCGATTACAGTTTTGTATATAAGTTAGTACTTTACCACAAGCATATGGGGAAAAACACATATCTCTTCTCAAAAAACCTATTTTTCACCATACATCTCAACACTTTCTCCCTTCCTTTTATGTTGTCATGGTAATCTTTGATGACGAGTGGATCTATATAGAGACAGTGTTTTGATTTTTCCGTTCCGAGTAATAGCCACAAACGCCTAATAAGGTGAAGAAATACTAAGAGGATGACAACATCTTTTAGCTTAACAAGTTAATTACCAACACACATCAAGCTCATTACCTCAAGTACTGCTCAGCTTGATCGTCATTAAGCTTCTCTGGATCAATCGGACTTGCTGAAATAAAATATAGATAAATTAGCGACGCTACAAAAAAATCTGAACTGGGTAACACATAAAGCTCAATAGTTATTGTACCTATATCAATGGCCTTGGACGAACGCAAGTTCCTCGCCATTCCTTCCGAACTTTGTTCTGTTTTTAGTTTGGTAAAGTTCTTTTAGGAGTTCCGCGGAAGGTGATATTTCTTTTAGAAACAAAGGAGGAATAGAAGAAGTAATTTTGGTGTGTTGCAACTTTTGTTTTAATGGGGCAGTTATTGTTTTTTGTTCATTAAAAGGAGTGATATTTAATTTAAAACAGTGAAATGCATTGATAGAGGCTTTTTTGACTATTACATGATAAAGAATCTAAAAACGAGAAATTAATCGATAACATGGGATGATAAGTTAACGGAACACCTAACATAAGCATAAATATTTTATGTTGTCAAAATTGCCATACAAAACAAAAAAATAAATAATAAAATTACATAAATTAAATTTCAACAAATTTTCATATTATTTTTAAATCACAATCTTGTTTTTGCTTTTAAATGAACGTTTTGCATAATTAATGTACCGTTCCACAGAAGAGTGATTTAAACCTCTAGCAAAATTTTATTTTGTATATGAATCAGAATAACAAGCATTATAGATAAATATTTCTTGAAAAAGATTTGATAGATAAACTAAAGTCAAATTTTTACCGAAAAAGAAAGGTTCTAGTAACAAGGAATTGTGCTACATAATTTTAACAGATGAGATATACTATTAATTATATTAATTAATTTGTGTGATTACGTTAGATCTTTTATTTTTTATTTGAATTTAAACTGAATTGTTAAATGATATTGATGTGTTCGTCAGTTGTTTTTATCGTATTTATTTTTATTAAATTCATAATTAGTCTTTTTTGTGAACAAAAACGACTACACCGAAGAGATTACAAAAATTCTTTTTTTATGGAATTTTCACCATACATAACTGATACATATTATTTGTTTTAATTAGGAATGATAAGGTTCCTAAATTAAATCATATTTGGAATCACTGATTACTGAAAATTAATACATCAGGAAAGGATTGAAGACCTATTACCTTTTATAATCAAACTGAACGCTTCTGAACAAATCGTATTATAGCTAGGATCACGGGTGATTGTTTTTTGTAGAACAGTCAAGTTGGTCTATAGTTACACAACTTCGGAAATTGTTTCATCTGGAGTGTTCTCTCTGAAATTTTAAGTTAGACAAAGGTAAAAACGAAGACATGTATTTCATTGTATGATTTACTTTTTTTAGTAGTCTAATTATATTTCACCTTGATATGCATTTACATGGTGTTTCTATAAATCTCTTGTTATGTGTAGAAATTTCGAAATGGAGAACGAGATCAAGGATAACAAAACAATTACGGTTTTTTCCCCTGCAACTTCCTACAGAGCTACACGTGAAGTATTATCAAGTATAGTTCCGAATGTTATGCGAGATCAACAAATTGAAACATCTGTTAATGGACGTATGAGTTTGAAAGATGCCCTGAACGTTAACAGCAAATTATCTCTTTCAGGTTTTTTAAAGTTTTATTGTTATGCAAGTGTTAATTTTTGAACTATTTTTGGTTAAATTAAAGAACTTTAACCTTTACATAGGTTCAATTCTCAAACGTGGAAGAGTTATTGTACACAACGATGAAAACAAAGAGAATTCTTCTTCGTTGAACTTCAATAACAATACAACTCCATCCAAAAAGAAAGTAAGGATCATAACACCACCAGAGGAGGTTGAACTAAGGAAAATTACAGTTTTGGGATCGAATCTCGCAACTGGACGATCTGAGCAGAAGAAACTTTTCAATGATGATCTACAGGAAGGATGTCTCCAACAAAATGAAGATACAAAAATAGAAGATATGGAGACCGAAAAAATTATAGAGGTAAGACACACTAACTTTTTTTAACAGTTCTTTCCGCATTATATATACCATTGCATGAATAAATTATCTACGTGATATTTGAATTCAGATAACAGAGAAACAACTTAAAGAAAAAGCACATGCAAGACCTAGAATGAGAAAACGAAACAAAAAAGATTTCGAACATTGGTTACTAGTGAGATATCAACCAAAAGTGTTTGCTGATGCTGTGCGTTCTCTCTCCCCAATCCAAAAGAAATGGGTGAAGGCAACAGGACTTTCTTCTTTGTTATCATTTAGAATGAATCAATATCCTTAAGCATTGTGCTACCACATAGCATCATGTTTCGATGTCAATCTGTCAGCCCTGGTGTTTGGCAATGTAACTATACCAATTACAGAGGAAGATGTAAATGAGGTTATTGGCCTTCCACTTGGTGGTCGTAATGTTCAAGTGATTCGTAGTTCGCATATAGAGGATGCATGGAGAGATCAGTTTAAGGAATACATAAAACATGGTTGGAAAGTTACAACAAATATGGTCTGTGATGCCATAAAGAATTCCAATCAAGCTGACAGATTGTTTAAGCTTAATTTTATGGTTTTGATGTACAATATACTCATCGAAGGACCAACAAACCCATGCGTTAAGCAAAATATTCTAGGCTTCTCGGGAAACTTAGACCAGTGTAGTAAGTACAACTGGTGTAGTTATTTGGTGGCTCAGTTGAGAGATGATGTTTTGACATGGAATGAAAAACCAGATAGCAAGTATTTCACCGGATCACTTCCCATGCTTGTTGTAAGTTAATAAAATTATTACAAATGTTTCTAAGTTTAGCTTGATTTATATATATGTTTTTTTTGATTATGAGAAACATTCTTCTCACAGTACTTGTACGTTGATCGAGTTGTGAACGGCAAGCGGCAGGTAAGGCGAAAAAAACCAACCTTTGTTGGATGGTCAGACTATTTAATTCTTGATAGACAGATTTCAGAGCTGGCATCGGGAAGCCTCTCTACGTTTTTTAACGGTCATGTAGCGTTACCTCTGAGGAACAAAGACTCGGACGATGAGAGCAGTTATGAGGTGATCCGGTTAAATTTTTGAAACTATGCTTTACAGTTGTTGAATTTGTTATATGTGTTTTAACCATTTAAATATTCTGAACTGAATTCTTTTTGGTCAACACAGGACTATACATGGAACATTGTTGCTACAGAAATATCCGATGAAGATGAGGTGCAGTGTGTTAGGAATTATTCAATTGAAGAAAAAAACATTGAAGCAAACATGATTGTAGATCATTGCTTGCCCAATGAACATACGTCTATGGAAGGACAACAGGGCAAGGTTGATGGCATACATATTCAATTTTTTACATCTGTTTCAGTCCGTATTAGAATAATGATGATTTTCTATTTAAATTGTATTTATATGTCTGTCATAAAATATTATTTTTAAATGATTTACTCAATGGACAGAATCCCAGTGTTGAAGTACCACATGATTCTTTCTTGAAATCGTTAGAAAAACAAGAGATCTCGGGGCAAAAGGTACATAAAATCCTCTAATCCTTAATTCGATTTGATATGGAAAACAACTAGTCCTGTACCTAAATTTTTTCTTAATCAGATTCCTCAATTTATTCTCAATGAGCTTGAAACATCAATTATTGGATATGAGAACATCCAAGGGAAGTGTATCATGTATCTGTTGTCCTCAAAGGAGTTGTTCGCAAAAAACAACCTTGTTGATACATTACAGAAAAGATTTGTTGAGTTAATTGTTAGAGCTGGTGAGTTTGTGGATAAGGAGCTAAAAAGTCAAAGCTATAAGATCCTAATTAAGGATTTGTCATCTAAAGAGTCATACAACGGTGGAGAATGCAATCAGAATAAAGGAATTGACAGCAATTCCAATAAATCAGATGTGAACAGTTGTGCACTTGTTGGTCCTGTCGTTTGCACAAATGAAAGGAGTATTGAATCCAGGAAAGAACTATTCAGAAGCATGGAATCACAGTCCAAAATTCTTAACATCCAGAACAATTGTTCGTCTGCAGATTTGAAGACTCCTGGTGATGGAAGGTTGTTTAAAGTACAACTTGATGCAACAATACCAACATTTGACTTAGGTTGCGACTTGAATGTTCCTGAACAAGGTTTAAATAATGAGATAACACCAATGGAAGATGTTAATCAGCTGGGACTGGAGAAAACAGAGAGAGATAAGAAGATTTCTAATATACACAAGTCACCTTATGTCGATCGGATAACAAATATCAATGGAAAGAATTACAGCAGGGAAGAAACAGATGTATGGAAGTGGTTACATGACAACGAGGATCGGAATATCCAAAGTAAGATGATTTTTTAACATTTATAATGCGAAATTCATTATTGAATTTAATTTTCTGTTAACTGTATTGAATGCAGACGAATATTATTCAAATGAGAAGATATTATGTGTTTTAAAGCTGATTTCCAGTCGATGAAAGAAGGGGAGATGATTATGACTTCAGCAATCGATGCATGGTCATGTTATCTTAATTTTAATGAAGAGTTGAAATCTCCGACATCGCCAAACCGATTGTTTTGCTACACAGAAACAACAGTTAGTTTGAATGCTTATCCTATCTTTTTTTTATTGAATTTCTGATGCTGTGAAAATCTACCAACTTTTTTGATTTTACATATTTATGTGGTTCAGCTTGGAACACTGAATGCATTCACTGAAGCTTCTATAGAAAAAAAATACAACACATTTGCAGAGAACCTGGATCATATTTTTGCAACATATAAGTCGAAGATTGGTGATTATGACTTGGTAATTATTTTCAGTGTCTGTACAGTTATAGATTAAAAATTTTTGTTAATGATTTTATTTGAACTGGTTTTGTGTTTTAAAATGTGTTCTTATAGGTTTTCTTCCCGATACATCATGTGAACCATTACTATGTTGTTTGTTTCAACATGCGGAATCCATCTGTTGAAATCCTTGACAACAAAGTGTCAGATCGACCATTAAAGAATTTATATGGTCAACAACTTATGGTTCTGGTAAGTTTTCTAGAAATATAACTTCTATTTTGGTTGTTTAATGTTTTGAAACGAATGTGGACATACAGAATTTCTTTTTATCTATCAGCAAAAGCATTTTGGCCAATACATGGAAGAGCAAAACCACGTAAAAACGGCTCAATTATCCAAGATGATACCTCAACGTCTTAAAATGAAATGGAAAACCAAAGAAAATGGAATTGACTGTGGTGTTTTTGCAATGCGACATATGGAGACATATTTCGGAGGAGGTGTGCGCAACTGGGATTCCAAATTTTTCCCTAAAAGTGTAAGACACTAGCAATTTTTTTCATATTATTTTTCATATTCTTACCAACTTACACCTTATCTATTTTTTGTTTTTTGTTCTACATTGTATATACAACATCAACAGAAAATTCAAATAAGGAGGTTGCGTCTGCTATATACTTACAAAATGATTTCGAGCAAACGCAACTGCATGTTTGAGATTATCAAGGATGAAATCAAGGGTCCGACCTTAGTCCCTCCGGAAGATGTTCTTCGTCAATCTATCCAGAAAATAAATAAAAAGTGATGATGACACTGACCTCTTGAGATTTTTTATTTTGTTCTGGTACCGAACAACGGTTTTTCATTTTTTTTATCTTAATTTTGTTCCATAAACAAAAAACTGTTGTGTTTTTTAGAAAAATCAAACCTTTTTGCTGCCATTGGTTCATCAATAAAAAGTTCAAGATTCTCGTTTCTGGATAATTGTTTGTGCTTGTCTGTATTAATTTAATTAATTTTTTTCCCTTAATAATCATTGTATTCTACAATAGTGTTTTTTATATTATGTATAAAATGAATGATTTATACCACATATATTCATGTAAGAAAAACTTAAAATCCTTCCAATAATCCAATAAAAAATTTACTTTACCTCTAAATATCATCAAACTCTATACATCATCAAAATTGATATTTATAATTTTTTATGAAAAAGACAGTTTGGTTGTTTTAATGACTTCGTTTAAAAAAATTAAATTCAAGTAAAGTTTCGTGGTCAAAAAAAGTAATGTTGTACCTATTTTATTTTTCATTACCTCTACCCACACAGTGTTTAGAAACAAAAAAATTCTAGTTTTTCGAATACCATTTAGGAAACAATTGAATTAAACGAGAACAGTTTAACAGTATATTCAGAAAACTTACGATTGATTCATAATACCAGGTTTATATATTTTTTTACAAAAAGCGTCTCACATCCTGTGTTGTTTTTGTATCTTCAGCGTACTGAAAATGATTCTTTGAACTAAGTTTTTTTAAACGGAACATGGTTGAATCAATCGTACTCTTTTTAAATGATGAAGGTTTTGTCCATCATATTTTATTAGTTTCTATTGGAACCAAAAAAGAATCAAAAGTAAAACAACGAGATTACTATCAAAAACATATATTATCCAGAATAATTTAGTTCAGAACGTCAAACCTTTGAGATAAATGTAATAACACGAGATAATTCCACAAAAACTTAAAACATAGTTTGAAACAAATAAAAAAAAGAACAGATTTGTTCTAATTTTCACCCATTCCAACTGCAGGAAAAATATCTCCAATCTTCTGAAGTTCACCATTTTTTTCATTATGGACAGATGTTAGAATAGTGTGCAGTATATCTTGTCTGATATCGTTCAGCTAGGTCATTTGATTAAGCTGCAGTTTAAAACAAATGTTAAAAAGGACTTTAGAAAAAGAACAAGCGTAAGAACACCAAAAAATACGTTACTTACACTCTCGGGAATTATTCTATCTTTCCAGCCTGAATCACCACCACCATAATATGAGCCCATATGATGCATAGCAAAAACACCACAATCCACATCATTATGAACAGTTTGCCAATCCATAACAAGACGTTGTGGCAAGATAGAAACATAACCCATATGGTTTATACTCCTTTTGGTCCTCAGGTAGAGCAAGAAGTGTTTGTGCTGAATACCAACAATAGTACGAGAAAAAATTTATGATTAAAAAACGCTGTACTGACAATAAATTACTTCTGAAAAAAAATTTTAGTAACTGACAATGGACATGTTCAGTATTTACCAAATTGTGAATCTGATCACCATATAACTGATTCAAACTTTCATCTGACTTCGTATTATCCAGAATTTCCATACTCGGATTACGTAAGTCATACGCAACAATGTAGTGATGGTTTAACGCAATCATGGGGAAGAAGATCTAGATTCAGCAAGAACATAAATGTTAGTGAAACAAAATAGTTATAAAATCAAAAAAGATGTAGAATAGATTGTTTATAGTACCATGCTTAGATCACTTAAACGAACATTATACAGGCTCAGTACATCGTCCATGTTTTCCATGAAAACCTGGTTTAGCCGTTCGAAAGGAATACTTGTGGTTGCATTGAGGATTCCAAACTGTATAAACAAAAGGTAGTAAGCAAATGAACATTACATATTTACTGTTGTAAAAGAAATTACTAGAATATACAGTTCTCCGCATTCCCATACATCAAGTTTAATATACAACTCCAGACATCGATAATAGATGTCAATACCATTTCTCCAGGATTTAGAGACTGGAAATCTAACTTGCATGCAAACACTGACTTCCATTTAAAAAAAATCATGCTGTAAAAAAAATTAAAATTTGTCATTGAGTTATATACAACAAATCTCATATAAGAATTATGTAATCTAAAAGTTCTTACTTGTCATCTCCTTTATCAGAATTCACCAGACTCCACATTAACGTGGACTGCTTCCTCGGACCAACATATTTTTCATCGTTTTTTTCTGAAAGTGAAATTTCTTTATTCGAATCCCCATGGAATATGTTCTTGAACAGGAAACCAGTTGCTTTTTCATTGATTTCAATGAACCTAGTTTTCATCAACCTAACGATCTCACTGTCTGGGTATGGTTCATAAATGTAGATTAATTATTTCATGTAGTTGTCTAGTTTTGAACTATATTCCTCCAACGCTTCTTTGAGATTTGATATCAGAATCTATTTTAAAAAACACTCTAGGTTAAAATTTTAACAGATTTAAACTTTAATACGTACGAATCAAGGAAAGAACATTCGTTTGTAACCTGAGGTGTAGCATCAAGATCACCCTCGAATTCCTTCTGAATGTCTTCACATACAGCACGAATTATCCCATTGACCATATTATCATCAATATTGTCCTAAAGAAAATATAAATACAAATTAATTAATTAACAGTAACAGGCAAGATGTTAAATCTATTCAAATTGTAAATTTCTTACCTTCTCATTTGTTACAGCAGCATCAATATCATTGCCTCCATGTGTTTCTTGAAGAATGTAGTTATCCAAAGTAATGCCAGACAGTATAGTGTTTGGCCATCTTCTGAATGATGGTTGAATTTTGGGTAGCTTGTTGTTGTTACCGAGAATCCTTTCAAAGGAAAAAAACTGAAAATACACGAAAACAATGATTTTCAGGATGAAATAAACCGTACAAGTAAATTTTTTTGAAAATGAACAGATCAATAACACGAACCATGAGGAAAGCAAGTGAACCCTTGAAGAATCTCTTCTCCCTGTTCTGGTTCCAGATAACAAACTCTTCTTGTAAGCATTGTATTAGATACCTGCACCAATTATACTTCTTGCAAGTATCGAAATCACCAGCAAATTCAACCATGTGTGTGTTCACGTAAGGAGTTGATGAGCCCTCTATCAATACATTGTTAATCAAAACCATAAAGTTCACTTTGAACTGATTATCAACAGCTTTGTTTGAAATAATAAAGTTGCAAAGTTCGGTAGCAGTGACCTGATAACATTGTTTTGCTGGGCCAAAATTTTGTGCCCAGGCTTTTTTCACACAGACATTGTTAACAAAATCGACGTCTACCAGCCCTCGGGGAAACCCCATTATTTCGTGTACATCTTCCTCGCCTATCTCAAATATTTGTTCATTAATCCTTAAAACCGAAGGATTTGGTTCAAAAGATGATAACAGATATTCAGAAAGTTTCACGGGGTACTCGTTTAGTTCAAAACTTATTATAGAATCGAAGCCGGTTGAAGAAATCCATGATTTTTGATCATCAGACAGTGATGACAACACACGAACAAGCATACTAGCTTTGATTCTAACAATCGGCTTGTCGTGGCTGAGGCAAAAACATAAACAACAAAAATTTATTGGTGTTCTACGTCATATTGTCAGAAAAAATAACAATTATATAGTTAGTGGATTATGAAAAGAGTTTAAGAAACACAACTAACCGTGAGATATGAACTTCAGGATGGATTGACATCGATGTGTTCTGCAACTGTTCGTTATCGTTCTGATTCCTGATCAAAGACAGAAAAATCAAGAGTTAGGGTTCTAGAGAGTGTTCTATTAAAAATTCTTGAAAATATTGTGATTCGATGAGATCAAAAACAAGAACAAAACCTTAGTTCGCTCATACTAGCTTCCATTGGCACTGCTGTTACAAAAACCTCTGAAAATCTTTTCGATGCTTCTGTTCTTGATTCTGAGTTATATAATTATCATATAATAGGACTTATATAGCTTCCAAATTTATAAAATCCATGATTGAAGCTCCAAATCAGCAGCATATTTACGTTTCCTTATTATTGACGTATACAGATCGTATGTTTTCAAATTGGTTTAGCGTATAAGTGTTTTTTGTTCCCAGCGTGCCCCTGTATTGTTTGCTAGAGTACTGATGGAATCAACGGCTGTAGATGCGTCCCTCTCGTTAACCTGCATCTCCACGGAACTTGACCCTATATATATATATAGAGTTGGGATCTTTGGGGTATTAAAAATAGTGGGAATTTGGAGTCCTTAAGATCTACCGTTAGATCTTTTAAAATCCTGCGGCTCATATTTAGTGAAGGTAGATACCGCTACATCAGTTTTAAACAATTTTAAACGCTAATTGAGACCCATATCCCGCATCCCCCGCTCTAGACTCCGGTCGTTATCACCAAGGCTTGATCTTCGCTGTGATAAAATCGAATTGCAGCACTCCGCGGACTTCAATCAACAAGGCGGTAGTTCGTTGCAGTACGTTTCCGAGCATAATGAGTTCAGGTACTCAACTTACTCCCATTCTTTTTTGTTCTTCAGTTTTGGATTGCATGCCGAATTTCCGAGCACGATCGTACAAATACTGTATGATCGCAGCATTGTAATTCAATGGGTAGTCCTTCTTCTTGCGCCTCTAAACAAGACTGACCATCATCTTGTTCTTTGGGGCATACTTAGAAATCGGGGGTGGGTGTGATGTTAATCGCATAGTGATTGTTAAGGTAGGTTAGAACAATTAAGATTGGGGACATTTGGGTATTTTGTTATTATTTAGTTTGTAAAAAGTGAAATTTTGTTTTGTTGTACTGTAATCTATGTTTTGTTGTACTGGAATTTTGTTTTGTTGTACTGTAATCTCTTTTTTGTTATTAGGTGTGTATTTGGGTGTGGAACAGATCTTGAGTATGCCTTTGAGCAGGATAGTTTAAAGCACATAAATCTTTACTCTAGTATGTGGAGGATAGTTTGGGGTACTTTAAGCATGCTCTGCATTTTTTGGTTAACAGTACTGTTGTGGCCTATTTGGAATATCATAAGTATTGCAAACATGTCCTACAAATTTTTATGTGAGAGTGCAATGCATACAGAAGATTAAATTCACAGGAACGCGTTGTTTTATGAGCTGATTCCCTTTGTAGTTGCCTCATGTTGTAATGCACTTTATTTTCTATATTCGTATTTAAGTGTTGAAATATTCAAACTGTTGATTGTAGGTCGAAGACGAAGCAGTAGGCTTATAGCAAGCCCGTGGGTGCACAACTGGCCAAAGAAGCCTCCTGCATTTGTAACAATTGATGATGATGGGGAAAGCTGCAGAACACCAGGTATTGTTTCGGGGGGCACTCTGCTTAGGAAGAAAGTACGTGGAAGTGTGTTTGGGAAATCTCATGGTGAGGGATCCACATCAACAAGAATGGAAATACGCAGCCCTAGCCTGGAAGCCAATAGAATGATGATGAGGGACCAGCTTGAAGATGATGATGCGTTCGTTACGCCTAGAGAGCAATTTAGCAACTCGGGGAGGAAGGAAACAGAACAGAGTGGAAGGAAGATGGGATCGTATGTTTTGCCTAGAAAAGCTAGGGGACAGATGGCTTCAAGTGGGAACAAACAACAAAGCCAGGTACGTAAGTAGGCATGCCGTACCAGTAATGCAACACCTACCATGAACACACTGTGGTGATCATTGACTTGCAGTATAGGTGTTAGGATTTGAATTTGTTTGTACAAATTAATTGCAGGGCACGACGCATAGGCATGATGCGGCTGCGGTTGCTAAGCAGAAGAAGTCAAAAGTTGGCTCATTGACGCCCAAAATATCTGAGGTACTGCAATTTAAAGAAGTACGTGCTTTGTAATTCGATATGAAAATCATACTTTTGCACTAATACCGTGATTACGCTTATTAATATTCGTTTTCTTATTGTATATAATTTTTTAATTTTAAAATGTGCTGTAGTTACTTACTGAAATTATTTAAGTGATTTTGGTTGTTTGGCAGTCAAAAAGATTAATATCCCTCTTATGTACTCTCTCTCCGTTCATAGATGACTTACTATGTTAACAAGTCATCGAGTGATACAAATTTAATTACTACCACTAATTGTAATTAGCTCCCTCTGATTTACATGTGTATATCAGTATATGTACACTTACTCACCTAGATTGCAAGTTTGGTGGTTTAGGTGGAAAAGTTTGGATTCTCGGTTAAATTTGGTAAAAATTTCAGAATAAAAATATTTGGGAATCTAGCTACATTCAGATAGGGCTCGATATGACTGTATTTATGACTACATCTACTTGACTACACGCATGAATTATGAATGGATGATTTAAAAAATATACAGTAACATATTTGAAAATAAAAATTAAATTGTGAGGATACCCTCCAGCAGTCCAGCTCTACCCTTATATATACAAGCATATATTTGCTCAACACTAGTCCTCCTGCTATTACTCATAATCACAAGCATATATTTGCTCAACACTAGTCCTCCTGCTATTACTCATAATCACAACAATACTCATATGTATTTGAAGTCTGTGGCGACCATCCTGAAAAAGAGAGCATATCAGATCTGTTAGAATATCACTTAAAGCTTGACTTAAGTAGTGGCAAAAAAGTTAGCAACTGCAGTAACATTTCTAGTTATTAATCCCAGGGATAAGAGGACCAATACCCTCCAAGAACATCACTTAAAGGTTTGCATATATTTTTTGAAATTAGGATTTTGATATAATTGAATTCGTGTGACTTTGAAGAAGGGTGCCATTTGATCTTATATTAGCATGGAAATGTGATTGGTTTTTTTTAAAGTATATTAAAAGCGTATATAGTCTAAATGTGATGTTGTTGGCACTTGTAGACACGTAAGCGTGCCGTCAAGGCTATTTCTACAAGGGCACATTTAGCAGTCCGTGCAACCACACCTAAGCGGGACCAAGCTAACCAAAGAAGGAGTTATGAAGGATATATTCAAAAGAAATTTTCACCACGTATTCTGGCAGATGTCATGCGCAACCTATCAGAGGCGCAAGCGCAGTGGGTGAAGAGTGCAGGATTCGGAAGCCTCCTAGGTTTCCGTATGGAGATTTACACACACAGGCTTGCTTACAGGATAGCTGATGCATTCTGCAGCAGGACTTGTGAGCTGCGATTGAAAGCAGGAACGGTTGTAGTCACAGAGAGCCTTGTGAATAAGATTCTTGGTCTCCCACAGGGTCCTCTGGATATAGAGCTGCAAGAAGGAAAAGTGGGAAAGACTACATGGGATGAACAGTATCGTAGCACCTCGATTTCTCCGGGCAAGGTTAGGGACAAGTTGAAAAGCAGCAAAAGTGTGGATTACAACTTCAAAATGAACTTTCTAATTCTAGTCTACAATTTCTTCATTGAGGCGAACCAGAATATGTATATATCACGGCGTCTGCTCAGCTTTGGTGGGAATATTGATGAATGCGGTAGATATAATTGGTGCAAATTACTTATTGATAAGCTGCGGACAACCCATGAATTCTGGTCCGAGGGAAAGGCGTGGAGGAATTTTGCAGGCCCACTAGCATTTTTAATTGTAATTTACTTAAAAATGAAAAGCAGTGAATATATACGAGTTTCTATGACATGGTTTACTAATTGTTTTTTGGGTTCCCTCTGCAACAGTTCTGCTATGTCACCTGTCTTGAAACACCAAATTTGGTGCGACCAAGTCTTACATATCCAACGTACTTATGTTGGACTAAAACGATGTTGCGCGAAAGGCAAAACAGGGAGTCATCCGAGGACACATTCGGCGTCGGATCCATTGTGATTCTAGATGATGAACTTGAGGTACATAAGATTTGAGTGTATACTACTATATTTCCGTGCTTAATATGGGTTTTCTACTAATGCAATTTTTCATTATTAACAGGCAGCGGATAAGTCACCAATACCGCAAGGAATGGATAGTGTGGCAGATCAGGTTTGTGATCCTTTTTAATGATTAAATTGATTGCGTGTTCTGGGGTGTGAACTGTTGTAGATTATATTAGATGGAGTTGATATTGTTTGTATTGGTGTGCAGACGAATTTTGAGAGAGCTTCAAGCGACAATGTAGTCCCTGACAGCATTTCCGGCGACAGTGAAGAAGTGATTGATGCAGGATGTGAGGGCATGGACGTAGAGCAGGTAAGATAGTCATGTGTAATAAACCAACTGCTATTTTTTATTGTTCAGCACAACTGCCTTTATTGTTTTCTTCCAAAATAATGTGCAGGATAGGAACGGGTGTCCACTCGATGAGTTATTGGCGGAGGCGGATCTAATGCAAGAAGCCAATGCAATTGAGATAGAACACACACAGGTTTGTTATAGGCTAATTAATGAGATGTTAGGCTAAAATGTTTACATATATCAAGAAGAAAATGAGGTACATTGTATTTTTTTTGTAGCAAGCATTGACGGAGAGTAGAAATACAAATCATATAGTGGAGGGTAGCGCAGCACACTATGGGAGAACTGAAGAGGTATGTTCGTAAACAACGCATCAAGCTTCTCTAATTTATAAGACTTGTATATTCTAGGTTGTATTCTAGTAAATAGCTGGTATACTTTCTGTTGTATTATTCCTGTGATAAGGCTGCAACTATTTAAAAAGTCTCTCAAGTTGATATTAGATAAACTGGTAATTAATCCTGTGATAAGGCTACAAGTATTTAAAAGTCTCATAAGTAGATATTAGATCAGTGACATGATATCGGATGCGTAATGAATAAGAAATATAAGTGAAGGCTGCGATTTTCTAAGACTTGTATATATTGGCAGGAGATAATGATGACTGAGAAAGCGGCCATCCCTACAGCAAGGGAGAGTGCGGGACCTGTTGTGCAAAAAAGCAAGGTATAAATCTAGGAGTTATCTCTGTATGTCTAAATGTGGGACGCCCATGTACTGCACTTTCAAAAATTTTATACTCTTATTTGCATTATAATGAAGCCTGTATTTGCTGATCTAACTAGTATTGTGAGAAATATTAAACTAGTAGATATGAATTTATTAAAAGGATATCTCCTGAGTAATAGAATTTGATTTTGATTGTAAAAAATGTAAGTGGGTAGTGTATGTTCTGAGACTTGTCTATATGGTTGATTTTTTTGCAGCAGATGGTGAGGGATGAGGCTGATGTCCACCTTTAGGCAAGGGAGACTGCAGGACATGGGTATAAAAGAAACAAGGTATAAATTAGGAAGTTAGTTTTATAAGCCTAAATGTTTGACGCTCATAGCGTCAGCTGAAGTATATTCCCGGGACGTGTTTATGTACTTCACTCATCTGATAGACTATAAAGTGCATTCTAATAAAACCTGGTACAGTACAGGTTAGGTAATTAGTCCTGTAATAAGCGTGAAACTATTTTAAAAATCCCAGAAAATGATATTAGTTATGACTTTTTAATAGGATACCTCATGATTACTGAATATTGATTACGACTTGTTCATATGGGTGTATATTTGCAGGGCATAATGAGGGACGAGGCATCGGGCAACGCGACAGCAAGGGGGACTGCAGGACATGGTGTAAAAAAAATTAAGGTATGAATGTAGTAGTTGGTTTTCAAAGTCTAAATGTGGGGCGACAATAGTGTCATCAGAAGTTTGATACGTCGAAATATATGTGATGCACAGTAGTGCTGATATGATCAATAATTAGGATACTTTTATGTTGGATTTAGGTTGTGTATGGAGCGGATCATGGAAGACAAGATAGTCTGACCGGTGAACAAAGCACACAAGCACGTGTGGATATTGAAATCGAGAAGCATTTCGAGGAAGAGGTACTCTAAAGCTTACTGTATGAGTGGTTTGTTATGTTATATTCCTCGCACACTAAATATGGTAAACCTTTTTTCTGTCAGCCATATATGAAGAGATTCGAAGCAAATATGCGGGAACTGGAGGCCAACTATAATAAATGCGTGACAAATTTCATCGAGAGTATGGCTTTATATCCAGAAAATGAAAAGCTTGCTGAATTGAGAACCCGGTATCCCAAATTTTTCAAACTGTTTGCTGAGACAAGCCCTGTGACAAAAAGCCTGTCAAAGACATGTGCACAGCAGGGGCGCACTACCACGCTGGATTCAGAGGCTAATTGCGGTATTCCAAGTTTCTCGCTTGGCTTATCTCAAATGTCCCCTCATAATTTGGGAGAAGCCATGGATACTTGTGTTGGCACTCCACCAGCATTGCAGCCCTCTGGTAAACAAACAAGTGAACAAAGGGAGACTGGAATCCTGCATCCGCCTGTGAAGGTGAGACCGCGTAGGGACATCATGCCCACAGCTATTTGCAGATCACCGTATGTGACAAGAATAACCGATATCAACCGGCACAACCTAACAGCAGAAGAGAGGGATGTTTGGGAGTGGTTGTGTAATGATAGCACAAATCCGGGGTGAGTTTCTCCTTCGATTTAGTAACGTTCTGCATTGTCATACCTCTACATTATTATGTGGTTGATTACGTGTTGATCTATTGTAGGGATTTCATATTTGAGTGGAAGGGCAGGGAATGTACGAAAGCACATTTTCAATCGCTTCAGGAAAACGGACAAGTGGAGTCTACTGTGATTGACACGTGGACATACATGCTCAATGAAAATGAGTTACTTAGAGCGGAATCATCCCCACTTCGCATCTTCCTAACCAGTGAAACAATAGTAAGTTTGCATAGTAGAAGTCCAATATGTTTGCCATGTAACTGGATGTTACATTAAAATGTATTGTTCTTTGTTTTGCTACGTATGCTGTACGGACCTATGATGATGAAGGTTGCCCGAGGAGATGTGGATGCAAGGCTTAATCGCTATACTGCATTTGATGATAACATGGAGGTAGTCATGCAGCTGGTGAACGAGATCCATAGCCGGGTGGTTGACATAAATGAGTTCGAAATGGTAAATTTATAATCCCGTAAATTCATTGGTTTGTCATATCTTATAAAAAGTACGCTCTGCTATATGGTCCAACAATTTGCTCTAAATGCTTCCCTGCAGTTTCTTTTCCCCGTGTATACTGGAAGCCATCACTACATTGTATGTTACAACACAAAAAAGCCACGGTGGGAAATTATAGACAACCGGGTCCAGGAGATGTCTATGGAGGATACCTACGGCGATCTTCCATGGAACCTGGTATGTCAATTGGTCACTTAACTTTTAGGAAAAGCTGCGCACATATTTATAGTTGGTTATAAATTAATTGTTAAGTACCACTCTGCGAGAATATATTTTTGCATATATGTATGCTTCACAAATCATGCAAGCTAGCTGTTAATAAAATAAAGCGAAAAATAAATAGTATATCTGTAGAGAATTGGATAAGAGGTAATCCTATTTACATGGTTCATTGCAGCATGAATGCTTCTGCCAGTTTTTGGCATGCTACCGAGTACCTAAGCAGCGTGAAATAGAAAAGCTGGAGCCGATTATCGTTACAATGAGCTGGCAAACGATGGATAATGCTGTGGATTGCGGAGTATTTGCTATGAGACACTTAGAGTGCTATATGGGAAGCACAACTGGTTGGAGCACGGGACTGCGTTATGAGAGAGTATGTAGTTATATATGTTTCCCTTTTTGTATAGTTGTGCTGTACATCAACGAGGGCTGATTTTTGATGTAATTAATTGCAGGACAATCAGAAGAGTGTTTTACAAAAGCTAAGAGCAATATATGTGCACCAAATACTACTGTGGTCCAAAAACCAAAAAAGGCATCAGGTGCTTCTGAAAATGGTGAACTACAGAAGGAAGAAGTTGTTAGACGATTAATGCTTTTAAGAGCTCTATTTATTTGTTCCACGAATTTAGTATTTTTGTGTTTATTTGATTCAGTAGTTTGTGTGGTGAATTGAAACACTTGTTTGGATGGCTGATGGACAGCGGAATGCATGATTTTATTTATATTAATGAAAACCATTGTGTTTTGGGTTATAATTATCGCCAATATCTTGTCTAAGTCTTTTTTTAATGGTGCCACAACAGTTGTGTTCAATTTTGGTGTGCAGGATCGTATAAAGTATGTGCCGCAGAAACTAGTATGTCTTGTGTATATAATACTTGGACAGGATAAAGTAGTGATAGTATCCTAAGATCATGTCCTGTAATGGCTTCCACATGGTTCCAGTAACACCAGGGGACCAAAGCATCTTAAATAAAAACAATCCGGTTTTTCTGTAATCAAGAGCCAGAAAGACTTAAAGAGTCCGTGTGTGTACTAAGCACCATCTATCTAAATGTAATACGCCAGGCACTTACAGTAACAGAGCAGTGAGCTTGTCTATATCAAAATTTGAATTTCAGTTTAAACATCATACATCACTTCTGTCATTGGCAAAATAAATAATTAGCAAACTTCAGAACCTTGTAAAAGTACTTCCTTTTTTAATTGCTAAGCTACAAACTGAAAAAGGATAGACACCACTGCCAGAGTACTTTGTGATGGTATTAGTTGAACATATAATAACAAAGTTTGATGAAAAATTGAAAGTAACAAAAACACAGCGAGTTAAATCCTTCATAAAAACAACAACTGCTCACATCAAGTGACAATATGAATTGAATTACTGAAGCATCTCATACCGGCTCTACCTATTTCTTTAGAGTGGGGCACGTGCGCGCATTGTGTCCTTCGGTTTTATTACAAATGCTGCATGTACGTTGTCCCTTAGACTGAATAAAAATCTCTCGAGTACTTTTAATGCGCGAGCCAGAACCTTTGTTCTTGCTGATATTGGGATTCCGAAGGCCTTCCTCATTAAGGGGTAAAGGACCTATAAATGCATCAGCACGGTGTGCCTGACCTGGTTCGCCGTCCTGTTCAGAATCATTCTGCAACTTTGATTCCATATCTCGCAACAGTAACCTCACCATATCCAACTTGTCCTCGTCGTCGCCAACCAAGTCTAAACAGCTCTCGAACTCGAACCATGCTCTGGTAAGCTTGATTTTTGTCCGTTCAGGCTTGTCACAATTTGATGGAGTTTCAAGCGAGCCTATGGAGGTATGATTTTTCAATGCATCTTTTGTCCACCTGGCTTTTATGAATTGACGTGGGATGGTATGAATGCCACATTGCTGCAGTGCCGCAAAGGCATGACAGCACAAATATCCATATCGGTTAAAAAACTTACAACTACACTCGACATCATTAGTACTCCGCTTGACAGATACCTATCAAAAACAGATATGAGACTAAAACTATTTAAATCTGAAAGGTAAGGCTGCCTTTTATATAGAATCATGTACCTGAAATATTTTGCCATTGAGTATTTCATCTTTGCACATAAAAACCCGTGAATCATCGGTTTGTGTGATCTCTGGCATGCTTGTATGAAAACAAGCATTTTTTATTTCTTCCCTAACACGGTAGTAGAGAGCCAACGTGTACACACGTGCAGCATCTTTTTCAATCCGTAATGGAGTCTCCATCCTTGGTGTCTTGCGTGAATTCTTGTCATCTTCTACTGTACGGATTCTTTGTTTGTCCATGGCACTCTCAAAGCTAGAATAAAACTCAACCAGGGTGTCTCCACGCTCATGAAAGTGTTGGAAAAAGGAATTAGAGCTTTCATACCTCGACGTGGTGCGTAACAAGCCTGCCATATCAATGTCTGAAAAGTATGCGGGAATCCAACTCTTCCGCCTTCTAAACATATCAGACATCCATTTGTTATCTTGCCATTTATACTCTGATATAACTGAGCTCCATCCTTCTTCAAATTCTAAAGGAGAAGACTGGTCCGAATAAACAACAGACTTCAATTTGGACATAAAAACTTTATCCGTAGCACGTCTAGGGCCAAGCTGAGATAAGAAGGAGATAAACATTTGTGACAATATTGCGGAAAGTGATAGGTATAATACTGAAAATCAAATAACTATAATAAATTGAAATCCAAACCTTTGAAGGTAGTTTGTTCATGATATGCCACATACACAATCTGTGCTTTGTATGAGGCCAGCTTATCTGCAGCGCCTTCTTAATCGCAGGACATTGGTCTGTAATGGCACATGTGGGTGCATGACCCATTGCACGCTTAAACGTATTAATCAACCATTTGAAGTTCTTGTAATCCTCCTTTGCAATTAGAGAGGCTCCAAAGGTGACATTTTTCCAGTGATTGTCGACCCCGGTAAATGGCACAAAAACCATGTTATATCTAGCAAAGAACACAGAAATAGTTAGAGAACAATCTCATTATATATATAACAGTAGGCTTTATTACAAGATAAAAGAAAGTATGAACTTCAAACTAAATCATAACAAAACAAAATCAAATCCACAAACTAAACAGATCCTACCAACATTGTAGGATATTCCAAAAGAAAAATTCCTGAACTTCAATATGATTTGTGCTAGCTGACTAGATCATTCACCTTACAACGTTCTAGATATATTAAAGTTTAAGTTTCACAGAAGCATAAAAAAAAGCATCAGATCATGCATGACTGCTCTAGTTATAATAAAGCTAGACTATAAATAAAAATCAGAAGAGTACTGAAAATGCACTACAGATTAAAAGAAGTGAGCTCAGAAGCAGGGAGCTTCGGAACTAGTAGGCAAAAATCCTGAGTAAGCAAAGAGTGAATAATATTCCAATTCCCAATTTAAGAGATATACAGCTGTACTTATAAACCATTTTTAACTGTAATTTCAAATACAATTTCCAGTCCTTATTTCCAGTTCTAATTCTGCATTAATTTCTAATACTGGTATATATGGCTGTCTATTTGCAGTGAATTCCGAGGGATGAGACAACTATAATTGCGGACAGCTCCTACTGCAGGACTTTGTGGTAACGACATTAAAGTATGAATCAGCCAGTTAGTGCTCAATTCTTCTGTCCATTTTGACACTGACAACATAATATCATGGCAATAGGTATATTTAGTAATGGTGATCATGAAAAACACTAACACAACCAAATCAAATTGGTGTAAAAAAAGGTAAAACACACCGATTTTTCCAAGCCCAACAAGTTGTGAGTTTGGAACTTTGTACAGCACACTCATTATATAAATAAAGTTGAAACATAGGATAAGTGGGAGATGAAGCATAATCTACTAAACTCCAGATTTTACAAGTATAGGAATAAAAGATATTAGAATGGTAATTTTCAAATTTGAAAACTACACACTTTAACTATGACTGTGCAACAGAAAGAACTAGTTTTAATTCTGATAATGTATCACCAAACACAGTGAGAAGCATGTATGGTTCTAATATTAGTAGCAGTACTAGTAAAAAAGCACCATGTTCTGTATCTTAAACATAACAGCCATAACATAGCATTTAAACAAAAAAAGAAGGAAAAATGACATAAAATACTAGTGAAAAAAAATTACTTGTTCGTGCGGAACGTAGGATCAAATGAAACAATGTCGCCGAATATCTCATAATTAGCTTGGCTTATTGCATCCGTCCAAAACAATCCTGTCAAATGCCCTTCTCGATCCGTCTTGTAGTCATAATAAAATTTATCTTTGGATAACTTCCTTCTTAGTTTAAATTTGTCGATAATCAAACTAGCATCATTCTCTCCAATTCCTAGTTTTACATCTCGTGCAAAATTCTTGAAGTCCGAAACTGTAGCACCAACGTTCTCGTATGAGCCAACCATCTCCTTGGCTAAATTATAAGCTCGTGTTGCACCAATCTTCGCTCGAGAACAATCCATAATAAAATTTTGCTGACTCTTGGATACTTTACGATTACATCTCAAAAACATATTTTCCGCTCCAACTGCTAAAGGATGATTATGATCTTCCACAAAACTCATAATAACAAAACCCCTTAATCCTGCAGCTTTCAAAACGATGTGAGCTTCACACTCACATCTACGGGACGTGGTTTTTCTAACTTGCGAACTCTCTGCAGCCATGTCATCTTTAAGTTTTGATTTGCCAGGATCAGGAGTACCACCGCAGTTACACATAATTTTCTTGGACACCACATTACCACTTCTATTGGATTTTTGTCCGGACTTACGAACATCAAATCCACCTTGCCGCCCATATTCCCGATAAAATATAAAGGCATCTTCTAGTGTTTGAAAGTGCTGGTTTGTGCGTGGTTTATATACATCGTCGCAAGATGGAATCCAGACTTTATCACCACTAGGAGTGACAGCTACTCTAGGGGCGGGAACTTTGGGATATAGAGATTCCCCTGCAGTACCAAATTCATGTAGACTGTCCTCATCAGTTTCACCACATTCATCATCAGAATCTATAAATGAATGTTCGGAATCGGAACTCTCAATATGAGGGGCATCTGAATCACCTAGAAACAATACAAATTCAAAATTAATTCCCAAACCAGTGAATGGAACACATGTCTGTTCTTGGTAAACAACAAAAAACCGGAATTGAACAAAAAAAAAGTGCAGAACATACGGTGACTCATAGAACAAAACACAAACACCTACAACACGATGTTGCTAGAGAATACAAAAATTTAGGAACTGAATCCATGTATGTGAAACACCAAAATTTATGCAGTACATACCAGTTTCCGGATTCTGATTAGACATTATACACACGTCCTGCAAGTGAATTATTTGATCGTAGCTCCAACAAGATGGACAACAGGGTGATAATAGATTAGAACGGGATAGAAGAATAACAGTACACGATTGCAGTTTGCACTCCATAAAATGCTCATATTGTTGTAACTGAAACATGTTTCGCGCTCCCATGCCTGTCCGCAGAGACCATTTTTAAAAAAATTATTAAAAAAACAAATCAGTTAAAATCCCACCCGTTGGATCCTTTTAAAATGAATGGCTTGGATTTGGACTCCAAGACTCCAAAATATTATGGGATCCCAAATAACTTTTGTCTATATATATATATATATATATATATATATATATATATATATATACATCACACATCATTTCATACGAAAAAGTGTATATTATTATAATGAACAATCATAATTGACTTTAATTTTACGCTAGTAAATATTATATTATCAAATATGTCGTTAAATGATGAAATAAAAATAGAGTTGGACTGTTGTGAATAAATATAATACAAAAAATCGACTCTCTCTATATATATACATATACATACACACACATATATATAATGAACTATAATGTTAATTGAACAATATAAATGTTACAACCTTAAGATACAACCTCCTTTAACAAATAATATTTTTAAAAGTCATGAATTTTTTGCACCTAAATGCATAGTAATTATAAATCTCTTATAATTAGGTAGAAAACATCATGGTTGTTAAAATATGAAAAGAACATGTGTTTGCGTGCATAATGTCACATTTTTTAACTCATAATATTAATTTAAAGTATACAAAACACTTCAAAAATATAGTGTAAATATATAAATATAAAATAATAGAACTTACATCAATATTGTAAGGGAAAAGTAAGAAAACAATTACAAAAATTTATGTTTTTTTATGTATTTATTTCCGAACAGAACATGTTAATTAAAATTAAAAATTTCATCAATTGAGTGTGTTATAATCATATATTAAATATATATATTTATTTTCCAAATGAAAAGCATAAATATCTTCACAAATATATCCATCAATTTAAAATCCTATGATAAAATTTTAACAAGAGAATTTACTAATTAAATTAAAAATAAATAACTAGTACAACATATTAACTACAATAAAAGATATTACCTGCTTAGCACATGATGAAGGAAGCATTTGGAGTCATGTTAGAGCAATTCCTTCATTGTTTAGAATAATTGTTTCACATATACTGATATATGATGAACATCAAATTATTTTTGCAATAAAAAATGTCAAGGACTAATTTTAATATACAAAGATATATGCCATATATAATTTTTATAAAAGACCGAACAATAACAAAAAAAATAAAAGATGATTAAAGTGTGTCCTGATAAGACTTTCATGTAATTATATCATGATTACTTTATGCTTTATTGAAAATTTTATATCATATATTGGGACTCAAAAATCACAACCCAACATCCCATTAACTCCATATATGTACAAAGAAGAAGAAATCCAAAATAAGATATAAATATATGATAATGGCTCATTGACTATGCATGAATGAAGCACAAATCGTCAAATATATGATATATCAAGAACATGATAACAATGATTCTTGTGGATAGGGGTGTTATATTCCCTATGTCCTAACCGGTTAATTATGTTAATTTTTGGCACGCATTTTAATACTCCTATAGTTTCATAATAATTTCCAAATTTTTTTCCTAAATAGAAGTTTAACGTTTAAACTTTTATGAAAAAAAAATTATAGAACTATACTTTATAGAAGACAAACACTGAACGTAAACAATCAAATGGCACAGAGAGAGTAGTGTTTATACTAAAAAGATGATAATTAAGACTTTATTGGAAACTTCATATCTTAGATGGAACTCAAAAATCATAATCCAACATTCAATTAAATCAATATATGTACAAATAAAAATAAATCAAAAATAAGAAGTAAATATATGGTAATGACTTACAGATTAGGCATGAATTTATCGGTCACAAATGGTCAGATTTATGATATATCGAGAACATCATAAAAATTATTGTTGTGGACGGTGGTGATATAATGTTTACACTAAAACAAAATAAATTTAGGCTTAATTGGAAAATTTATATCTTAGATTGAAATTCAAAAATAAAACCCATCATTGGATTAAATCCAAATATGTAAAATTAAAAATAAATCCAAAAATAAATAAATTATGGCAATGGCTTACCCATTAGGCGTGCAACGGGCACAAATCATCACATATATGATATATTGAAAAGATCAACAAAATTATTGTTGTGGATGGTGGTGATGTAGTGATTACACTAAAAATGATAAATTAAGAAGAGAGACTGATACAGGGGCGGAACTAGTATTTGGAATCCAGTTGAAAGACAGAACGGCAACGGCAGATTAGCGGCCGTTTTAATTGTGCAGGCTGCGAAGAATAGAGACAACATAGGTGTTTATACGTTTAGTTTGCTGGAGAAGCATAGCTGCACTAGAATTAGGTTTTGAATTTTCGGACTATCTGGGCTGAAACTATATTGGGCTAGCAAGGATATATAAAAAATTTATAAAAAAAATTATGGGCGGGGTTGCGGCCCTCGGCTAGTTCCGCCCGTGTACAGACTACAGAAGGTAAATTATGAAAGAGAGGCTGATGCTGAAGATGGAATTTTAAATAGAGAGAATAAAGAGATGAAGGGATCAATGTATAAAGTGATGAATGTAGAATGATTTTTTATTTTGATAAGAGCTTGAAAAGTAAATGATTCCACGTTTCAATCTCTTATGAAAATAAAAAATCATCATTCTACATTCATCACTTCATACAATCATCCCTTCATCTCCTTATTCTATCTTTATAAAATTCCACCTTCCGCATCAGCCTCTGTTTCATAAATTATCTTACGTACAGGGACGGAACTAGCCCATGGCTAGGGCAGGCCGCAGCCCGACCAAAAAAATATTTTATAAAATTTTTATATATCATTGCTGGCCCAATATAGTTTCAGCCCAGGTAGCCCAAAAATTCAAAACCTAATTCTACAGTACAGCTATGCTTCTCCACCAAACTAAACCGATAATAACCTCTGTTGTCTCTATTCTTCACCGCGTGCACAATTAAATCCACCCCTACTCCGCCGTTGCCGTTCTGTCTCCCGGGCCATGTAATGATCTTTTCAATATATCAGATATCTGACGATTTGTGCCCGATCCACACCTAATAGGTAAGCCATTGCCATATATTTAATTTTTATTTTGGATTTATTTTTAATTTTACATTTGTGGATTTAATCCAATGGGTGGTTTTATTTTTGGATTTCAGTCTAAGATAAAATTTTCCAATTAAGCCTAAATTTATCTTCTTTTTTTTAGTGTAAACACTATATCGCCACCGTCCACAACAATCATTTTTATGATGTTATCCATATATCATAAATCTGATGATTTGTTCCCGATTAATTCATGCCTAATTTGTAATTGTCATATATTTACTTCTTATTTTGGATTCATTTTTATTTGTACATATATTGGTTTAATTGAATGTTGGTTATGATTTTTGAGTTTCGATCTAATATATGAAGTTTCCAATAAAGTCATTATTATCATCTTTTTAGTATAAACACCACTCCCTCCATTTATGAAGTTTCCAATAAAGTCCTTATTATCATCTTTTTAGTATAAACACCACTCCCTCCATGCCATGTGATTGGCATGATTGTTTACATTCACTATTTGCACGCATTTTGAGTCTCTATAGTTAAATAAATTTTTTATTAAAATTTAAAGGTCAAATTTTTATTCAAAATATTTCTTAAAATTATTATGAAACTATAGGAGTGTCACAATGCGTGTCAAAAAAGAAGATAAAGAACCTATTAGGACAGAGGGAGAATAACACCACCATCCACAACAATCATTGTTATGATGTTCTCAATATATCATATATTTGACGATTTGTGCTTGATTCATGCATATTTGATAAGATTTATCATATATTTATATCTTATTTTGCATTTGTTTTTCTTTGTACATATTTGGGGTTAATGGAATGTTGGGTTGTGATTATTGAGTCTGAATCCATGATATAAAGTTTTTGATAAAGCATAAAGTGGTCATGATTTAATTACATGAAAAGTCTTATCATGACACACTTCAATCGTCTTTTATTTTTTTGTTATGGTTCGATCTTTTCTTAAAATTATATATTGCATATATCATTGTATTTTTAAATTAGTCCTTGAAATTTTATATTGCAAAAATAATTTGATGTTCATCTTATTTCAGTATATGTGAAAGAATTATTCTAAACAATGAAGAAATTTCTCCAACATGACTTAAATGTCTCCTTCATCAATATCTTTTATTGCAGTTAATATGTTGTACTATCTATTTATTTTTAATTTAATTAGTAAATTCTCTTGTTAAATAGGAATTTAAATTGATGGATTTATTTAAGAAAATATTTATACTTTTCATTAGGAAAAGAAATATATATATATATATATATATATATATATATATATATATATATATATATATATATTGGTATATGATATAAACACTCAATTGATGAAAATCTCAATTTTAATTAACATGCTCCGTTATACATCAATAAACATGAACTTTTGTAATATTTTTTTACTACTCCCTTACAATATTGATGTAAGTTCTATTATTTTATATTTATATATTTACAGTATATTTTTGAAGTGTTTTTTATACTTTAAATTAATATTTTGATGTTAAAAATGTGATTTATGCACGCAAACACATGTTCTTTTCATATTTTATCGACCATGAGTTTTTTCTAGCTAATTATAAGAGATTTATAATAACTATGCATTTAGGTACAAAACATTCAAGACTGTTAAAAATATTATATGTTATGGGAGGTTGTATCTTAATGTTGTAACATTTATACTGTTTAATTAATTTATAATTAATTAGTTATCTAAGCCTACAACTCTTGTCGGGTCTCTTGTTGAATGACACAGGAACCTATATGCACACAACAATACAACTGATAAAATGATCTATATAGGTCAAAAAGGTAAAAAAAAAAATACAAATTTTATATATGTATATATACTTACACTTTTAGGAACAAATGTCCATTTGTCTTCCCCATATTTTCTTTCTAGAGTTGATGAGAATTGATTAAAAAGTGGGGTTATATTTATTTTTTAGAAATAATGACATTGGTTAAATCAAATCAAACTCCAGTAAAAAATATTATGAACAGGTTTTAAGTATCCATAAAACATATGTATTAACATAATTCATCATAACAATAACTAACTTCAACATGGGTGACCGAAACAGAGTATGAAATTTTAACCACATTAACATATAAGACCGGAAGAAATTTGAATCTGTTGTCCAGTTGTATTCTGGGTCTGAGGCCTCTCTTGCTCGCGAGTGTTCCCGAAACTTCGTCGCTCCTCGATCAAGATTGGGTCCCTATGAGTCCTGCCACCGAAGCCCTGAGAATCTCGGCATGTCGATTTTTTATGGCTTCTTGGATCTTGACCATGTGGTGGCCCTATCTCATAGTCGCGTCGCCATGTGGGCGTAGTTCTTGATGTAGTTCTAGCCTCCTCGGGCCTATTATCTCATTCTCTGATAATGGCAAGTAGATCTGCCTTGCTAACTCTGCCATCGAGTCGATCCGACAGGGAGTCCATCGTTCTTGTGGATCTTCCGGTGAGTATCAATGGTGGACTATCTTTTTAATGAGGAGGCCTTCCGCTGTCCCTGGTATTTTCCAATCGCCTATCATCTCCTCCAACCGTAATCTGACCGTCAGATGAAAACAAGTTACGCGGAGTATTTACGTGTCCTCTACCGTCACGACAACGACTTCCTTCTTCAAGAGGTTGCATCCCAGAACGACGTGTTCTTGGTAAGGAAGACTCGATTCAGATCTTGTTTTATGAGTTTTTGAAGGGCAAGACCCATTGCTTCCTTTATTTTCATGTACAAACTCAGTTTGCTTTGTTTAATCTTGTGACTAATCTAGTATGTTTATTTTTCCTAAGGTAGGGAGGAGGGGTTTGAAAATGAGGAAATAGGTTATGTACAAGTGGTAAATGACGCTGCACATTGTCAATTTACTAGATATGATATAAAATCTTGAAAAAATTTGCAGCTAGCTCACAATTTTATTGTCGCACACATTGATTTTTTCTCCGAAATCCTAACAACAGATATATATTTTAAATATCTTTAAGTTAATTTAAGATAGATTTTTTTTGTTTAACTCACATACCAAATTCTTTAATGTTTAACTCACATACCGAATTCTTTAATGTATATGCACACAACAATACAACATATAAAATGATCTATAAAGGTCAAAAAGGTAAAAAAAAAATACAAACTTTATGTATGTATATATACTTACACTTTTAGGAACAAATATCCATTTGTCTTCCCCATATTTTTTTTGTAGAGTTGATGAGAATGATTAAAAACTGGGGTTATATTTATTTTCTTAAAATAATGACATTGCTTAAATCAAATCAAACTCCAGTAAAAAAATATTATAGGCAATATGTCATAATCACTTTGTTTTGAACAAGTTTTAAGTATCCATTGAAAAATATCTATTAAAATAATTCATCATAACAAGAACCAACATTAACATAGGTGACCGAACCAGAGTATGAAATTTTAACCACATTAACATATAAGACGGGAAGAAAGTGGAATTTGTTGTCGAGTTGTGTTCTGGGTCCCGATCAGTCCTGCCACCGAAGCCCTGAGAATCTCAGCCAGTCGATTTTTCATAGCTTCTTGGATCTTGACCATGTGGTGGCCCTATCTGATAGTCGCCTCGCCATGTGGGCGCGGTTCTTGATGTAGTTCTAACCTCCTCGGGCCTATTATCTAGTTCTCTGATTATGGTGAGTAGATCTGCCTTGCTAACTCTGCCCTCGAGTCGATCCGCCAAGAAGTCCACCATTCTTGTGGATCTTCCGGTGAGTATCAATGGTGGCCTATCTTCTTAATGAGGAGGCCTTCTGCTGTCCCTTGTATTTTTCAATCGCCTATCATCTCCTCCAACCGTAATCTGACCGTCAGATGCAAACAAGTAACGCGGAGTAATTACGTGTCCTCTCCAATCATGACAGCTTAACAAACTTCCTTCTTCAAGAGGTTGCTTCCCAGAACGACGTGTTCTTGGTAAGGAAGACTCGATTTGCCCTACTCGATCTTTGAGTTCTTGACAGTCTCAGAATTGTCTCCTTAGAGAATGCAACTCTCTGAGCAATTCGTTGTTGCTCACCATGATCGGTGGTGTAAGTTATCCCCGAAACCAGCCCCCGCTTCATAGTCCTTAGATTCAGTACTATTTCCTACTTTGACTTCTGAAACCTTACAAATCAATTGCACTTGTGACAGGGAAGGTCCTCTGCAGATGAGATGACCATAAATTACATCTTGATGACTCATGACTCCACTTACGATCATCTCAATCTCTGCAGGGGCATTTCATTTCATTACCTACAAATGCCTTTTCCACAAATGCTTTTATCCCTTCTTTATATTCGCTACTGTATCTTGGAAGTCCTATCCAGTTATAATCATTAACATGTTCCATCGTGAACCTAGGTCCTCAGAGATTCGAAGAATGCACCTACAAAGCTGAAATTAATACCATACTTATATATTATTTAAAAACACTTACACTAATTGACATTCGTACTTAGTTACTTGCTATTTTACGCCTTGAATTTTATGTTTTTATCTGAACTTGTACAAAAGTAAGGTACTGTTTTTAAGAAAATAGTATAAGAGGTTTTAATTTATACTAATAGAACTAGAGGGATAATAAGTAGCTAGAAACATGCTATACATCACCAGAATAGTCTAAAGTCTACAGGTCTATCAAACGGAGGAAAACGCCAATTAACAATGTATCACACTTCACGAGCTCAATTAACAAAACAACCAAAGTTATTAGCATACAAAATGACAGATTATCATGCCACGAAGCTGAAAATAATACATACTTGAAAAATAGATTCACAAAAAAAATCAACAACACATAATATATACTCTGAATTACAATTATATTAAGCAAAACAAGCCACACCTCCATGTCAACAACAAAGTCTAATTTATAAGGGGAAATTTACAAGCCAGAGAAGATATCACCATCACATGTAGATGTTGCATGTACATATATAAGAATATATCAAAAAGAAATCAACAACACATAAAATCAATCATGCAAGCATATACATCACCAGAATTTCAAACCTATGCATAAAATCAAACAAATACACATAAAATTCGAAAAAGTACCTTCAATTCAATTTTCAACAGCTTTAAACTTTACTCGACTTTAATCACTTCAAACCTCAACAACTTAGATCCTCAATAGCTTTAAATCGCCTGAAAGATAATTACTAATCAAACACAAGACAATCTGGAATCCAAGTTTATAAAACATGAAAGTACAAAGCTAAAAACAAAAGGAAACTCATATTAATACCCTGTATCTGTACCCCACCAGACCCATAAATACCCTGTATCTGTACCCCACCACACCTGTAGAAAATCTCCTCTAACATTTAACAAAAAAATTTAAAATCAGATTCTAAGCTCCTCAACAATTTAAAACAAAACACAAAACATCAAATACATAAATAGCAAGAGTCATTCAAAAAACTAAATAACACAAAAAAAAATCAGATTCATATACAACATACATGAAAATACATCCAAATAATTAAATAACACACAAAAATAAATCTCACATAAAATCAAACATATACCCATAAAATTACAGAGAAAATACCTTAAAACCGCTTTAAAACTCAACAACTTTAAATCGCCTAAAATAAAAAGTAAAAGAGCTTAGATACAACAGTTTATAGAAACTAAAAGAGTCAAAAGCCCCCATTAATGTGTGTATTTACCTTATAAACAAAAGCCCCAATTACGAAACCCTAACCAGCCTGTAAATTGAGAAAATTCGAAAGTTAGTAACCCTAATTGGAGAAATTGTGTGTACTTGTGTATTCAATTACCATTAGGAGACAATATATGAAGCTAGTGAGGGAGAGACTGGGTGAGAGTGAAAGACTAAAGAGGGAGATTGAAGAGTGAGGGTGAAGAGAGACTAGAGAGGGAGGAAGTGAAGAGAGACGGGATAGGAGAGTGGGTGATGTGAGGTGGTGGTGTTTGGAGACCAGAGTGGGTGAGGTCCATCGGGAGTGTTTTTGGTTAAGGGGGGAAATAATATTGAGGGTTTTAGTTTAGGGGGGAAACATTTAACCTCGATAACAGCGCTGTATTTTCTTTTTAATTTTTCTATAAAACTTTTTTTTATAATTTTTTATATATTGAATGTCTTATTTTATTTAAATATAATACTAATTATTTCTGAAAGGAAAGATAATAAATTTTGAAACTTTTTTGTAATATTTATAAGACATTTTATAGTTATAAATAATATAAAATATAATTCTAATTCTAGTTTATAAAAATATATTCACTTTATCAATTTGAAAAATGAAAAATTAACTATTGTAACCGCGGTGCTCCGTCACTCCAGTACAACACTAGCTTTATACACCCCCGTCCCGAAAAGATTGAACTGCTTTGACTTTCACGGAGATTAAGAAAAAGGTAGTAAAAAGGTTGAAAAGTTGGTAAAGTGGTGGGACCCATCAAAATTTTAATAATAGATTTGAGATAGTGGAGGAAAGTAGTGGGTGTAATAGTGTTTATATTATTATAGAATAGAGATAGTGGAAGAAAGTAGTGGGTGTAATAGTGAAAAGTAGTGTTCAAAAATAGTAAGTTTAATAGGTTCATTCTTTTTGGGACGTCCCAAAAAGGAATAAGTGTCAATTAAAATGGGACGGAGGGAGTAGCTATTGTCACAACAAATCAGCAGTGTTACAATATGTTAGCTGGATATTTCAGATAATTGTGCTGATAGTGCAGGGAAGATAAAAGAGAATAAAATGTGTTTATAAAAGATATAACTCTTCTACTTAATTGATTACAAATTATACAATCCTATTTATATTGTTGGGTTGAATATAAATATAGTAAACTTATACCTATACCACCACTTATATTGGTGGCTGTTATTTATATTGGTTTACAGCCTTTATTGTTAAAGGTTTATATTTAATGAATATAAACCTGTATTTTATTTATTAACTCACTGTTTAACACTCCTCCTTGAAGAACTTCTTCTGTATGCCAAGCTTATTTCTTAGAGATTCAAACTTTGCTTTTGGAAGTGGCTTTGTAAAAATATCAGCTAGTTGATCTTCTGTACTGCAGTGAACTAGGCTGATTTTTCTTTTATTTTCAGCTTCTCGAACAAAGTGGTATTTTATCTTGATATGCTTTGTCTTTCTATGTTGAACCGGGTTCTTTGCAATAGCAATTGCCGATGTGCTGTCGCAATAAATCTTAGTTGCTGACTTTTGTTTTTCACCCAGTTCTGATAGAATCCTTCTAAGCCATATCGCTTGATTTACTGCCGAACATGCTGCAATATACTCTGCTTCGGCTGTCGATTGAGCAATTGTATCCTGTTTTTGGCTTAGCCATGTGAATACACCATTACCAAGTGAAAATACGTATCCGGAGGTGCTTTTCATATCATCTACTGATCCCGCCCAATCACTGTCTGAATATCCAATCAGTTCGGGATTTTCAGTAGGTTTGAACCATATTCCAAAGTCTGTAGTACCATTTACATAGCGTAGTACCCTTTTCACAGCTTTCATATGTACTTCCCTTGGGTTTTGCATAAATCTGGATAATATACTTGTAGCAAACATTAAATCTAGTCTGGTAGCAGTTAAATATAGTAAACTACCGATTATACTTCTATAACGCTTAACATCCGCTTCTTCTGAGTTATCATCTTTGCTCAATTTGTCATTTTGAGCCAGAGGAGTTGAAATTGGATTACATTTATCCATCTTAAACTTCTTCAAGATGTTACTTGCATATCTTTTCTGACAAATGAAGATGCCTTCTTTTCTTTGATCAATTTCCATTCCTAAAAAATAGTTCATTAATCCGAGGTCTGTCATTTCAAACATCTTCATCATCTGTTCCTTAAATTTAGTAATCATTGAAAGGTTACTTCCGGTAATAATAAGATCATCAACATAAAGGGAAAGAATGAGTATGTCAGGTCCTTCCAGTTTAATGTATAAGGTTGCTTCATTCGGACTTTTCTTAAATCCTTGTTGATGAAAATATTTATCGATTCGGCTATACCATGCTCGTGAAGCTTGCTTCAGTCCATACAAAGCCTTTTTTAATCTCAAGACTTTGTCCTCCTTTCCTTTTATTATGAATCTTGGTGGTTTCTTTATATAGATTTCTTCTTCGAGGAATCCATTTAGGAAAGCAGATTTTACACCGAGCTGGTAAATATTCCACTTGCGCTGTGCTGCAAGAGCAAGAATTGTTCTGATTGTATCCTGTCTTGAAACAGGTGCGAAGGTCTCATTGTAATCTACTCCAAATTGTTGGGAATAACCTTTCACGACTAATCTTGCTTTGTATTTTTGAACAGAACCATCTGGGTTTTGCATGATTTTGAATACCCACTTTACACCAATAGTGTCCTTGTGCGGTGGATTATCAACTAACACCCATGTATGGTTCTTTTCAATCATAGATATTTCTTCTTTCATTGCAGCTCTCCATTCTTTGTGTTGAGATGCCTGCTCATAATAATTTGGTTCATCCGAGACAAAGTAACAGAATTGAACTTGCTCGGGATCTAGATCGGATAATCTTTCAGTATTTTCATATAAACCTGAAATTCTTCTTGTTTTTAAGGGAAGTGAATCAGAAAAACTGTCATATTCATATCGTGGCGAGTCTGTGTCTGAGCTACTATCAGACTCCTCCTGGAAATGTTGCTCATGCCGACCAACTACAACTGGTGCTGCAGGTTTAGGATTAAATGTTTCTGTCACAACATACTTTTCATTAATGTCATTATGCTCCCAATTCCAAGAAGCATTCTCAACAAATACAACATCTCTGCTGATTTGAAATTTATTGGATTATGGATTGTACACTCGATAACCCTTGGACTGTGAGCTATAACCGAGGAAAATTCCTTTTTCGGCTTTCTCATCTAGTTTGTGCCGCTTCTAACTAGGCACGTGGATGTAGATATGCATCCGAATATTCTTAAGTGATTTACCGATGGTTTACTTCCTGACCATGCTTCAAGAGGTGTTTGTTCCTTAACGGCCTTTGTTGATAACCGATTCTGAAGATACACTGCAGTATAAACAGCTTCTGCCCAAAACTTATTTGGCAATTCCTTTTCTTTTAGCATTGTCCTTGCCATCTCCATCATAGTTCTGTTCTTCCTTTCACAGACACCATTCTGTTGTGGTGTATAAGGAACAGTGAGTTGACGATGTATACCTTCCATTTCACAGAACTTGTTAAATTCTGATGAGGTATATTCCGTTCCATTATCACTTCTTAGATTTTTTATTTGACAACTGCTTTTCTTCTCGACATAATTCTTGAATTTATTGAAAATTTTAAATACTTCTGATTTTTCTTTCATGAAGTATACCCGTCATGCGGGAGTAATCATCAATAAATAAGATGAAGTACCTGCTATTTTCGAGTGAAAGAGTCCTCATGGGGCCACATACATCTGTATGTATTAACTCTAATCTCTTTGTTGCTCTCCATGCTTGACCAGAAGGGAAAGGCTTTCTTGTCATTTTTCCCAACTGACATGCATCACATACATCAGTAGTTTCAGAGATTAGAGGAATTCCTTTGACCATATTTTTATCTGAAAGCAGCTTTAAACTTTTTGAATTGCAGTGCCCGTAGCATTTGTGCCAGAGCCATGTTAGCTCATTTGCTTTGGCCTGCATAGATTTTTCTTCAGCTTTATATTGCCACTGAATAGGAAAACATTTCTGCTGCATTTTGACACGAACGATGTTATTTCCCTTTGGATCATATATATCACATGTGTCTCCTTCAAAATGAATTGAATATCCATTTTGCATCATTTGTGGGACAGTAAGTAAATTTTGATCCAAATTTGGAACATAAAGAACATCATTAATTTGATATGTTCCTTTCTTTGTTTTCACGGCAACAGTACCTTTACCTTCAGACTTCACCATTTCTCCATTGCCCATTCTTACCAGTATCTTAATAGATGGGTCTATTTTGGTGAAAACATGTGAATGTTTGGTCATATGGTTTGTGCAACCACTGTCAATGAGCCAAGCATCCTTTTGACTATTTCTATTCTGACAAGCATAGAATAGATGATTTTCATCATCAATTGTTTCAGATCTTCCTGCTTGTTGGTTTTTGAGTCTACACTCATTTTCATGATGATTGAATTTTTTGCAATAATTGCACTAGCGTTTTCCTTTGTGCCAGAAATTCTTTTCTGCATGGTTTGTCTTCTTACATATAGAACATGGAGGAAATTTACTCTTTTTATCAGCATTTTTGGTATAGATAGGACTACATTGATTTGATGTGCCTCATTTATTATTCCGTTTAAAAGGAGATATTTTATGCTTAGATTGGAAAGCTCCTTCTCCAGATGCTTCATTTCTTCGAGACATTCTGTCTTCATGAATTTGTAGGGATACTATCAACTCGGAGATACTTAACTGTGTGAGATCTTTCGATTCTTCTATCACAGTTACAACTGTATCAAATTTTTCAGATAAACTAACCAACATTTTTTCTATAACCCGTTGGTCAGTTATACTTTCTCCATTTGACTTCAGTTCATTAACCAGCTTAATTACTCTGGAAGAGTAATCTTTGATTGTTTCTCCTTCTTTCATTTTCAAGTTCTCAAATTCTCGTCTCAAATTCTGAAGCCTTATTTTTGTCGTTTTCTCGTTTCCTTCAAATTCAGCTTTCAAGATGTCCCATGCTTGTTTTGCTGAAGTTGCATTCATGATTCTTGGAAATATTGTATCGGTGACTGCAAGATGAATTTTGGCTAGTGCTTCTGCATCTCTTTGTGGCCAATCAATCTGTGTTGATGTTGATGTTGGTGTAGATGTGGTGGAAGTCTCCCCATCTTTAGGTATGCTATTTTCCACGACATTCCATAAGTGTTGGGTTGCTTGGAGAACAACCTTCATTTTAATGTTCCAGAATTTATAGTTTTCTCCATTAAAAATGGGAATGATTTGTTGCTGATTTGAACCAGAATACGCCATTATTTTATTTTTCTGCGGAAATAAGATATTGGCCCTTTTGAACTTAGAGCTCTGATACCAAATGTTAGCTGGATATTTCAGATAATTGTGCTGATAGTGCAGGGAAGATAAAAGAGAATAAAATGTGTTTATAAAAGATATAACTCTTCTACTTAATTGATTACAAATTATACAATCCTATTTATATTGTTGGGTTGAATATAAATATAGTAAACTTATACCTATACCACCACTTATATTGGTGGCTATTATTTATATTGGTTTACAGCCTTTATTGTTAAAGGTTTATATTTAATGAATATAAACCTGTATTTTATTTATTAACTAAAGAAGTTATTCACTGTTTAACACAATATCATAGAAATTTCTTACCTACCGCAACGAAATGCTTGTAACACTTTCCAATAACCATTGCATCAGGCCTCATATGGCGTAGTGATGCATGCTCGTACGGACTTTTTGTGAAACCGGGGCTTTCTAAATAGTTGCTTAATTTTGCATACCAGGCTTGTGGTGCTTGAGGAAGTCCAGGAAAAGCCTTTATTAGCTTGTACACTAGATGCTCCTTTCCTTGTTTGACAAATCCTTCTGGTTGCGTTACGTATACATCTTCCTGAAGATCACCATTCAAGCAAGCTGATTTCACATCAAGGTGATGAACCTCCCAGCTATTTTTTGCTTGTAAAGCCAATAATAGTCTCACTGTTTCCATCCGTGTAACTGGTGCAAAAACCTCCTCAGAATCTATACCTAGTTTTTGAACATACCCTTTCGCGACCAGTCTCTCCTAATGTTTCATAACTGGTTGCAGTTGAAACACCTTACAAAACTCCTATCACTTCCTGCACCCTCGGTTCGTGCATTGTCATCTGTCCGGTTCTGCTAGCCTCGTCCACTCCGTGCTTTAAAATTTGATTGGCATTTTTCAATCGCCTATCATCTCCTATCATCTCCTCCAACCGTAATCTGACCGTCAGATGCAAACAAGTAACGCGGAGTAATTACGTGTCCTCTCCCATCATGACAGCTTAACAAACTTCCTTCTTCAAGAGGTTGCTTCCCAGAACGACGTGTTCTTGGTAAGGAAGACTCGATTTGCCCTACTCGATCTTTGAGTTCTTGACAATCTGAGGATTGTCTCCTTAGATAATGCAACTCTCTGAGAAATTCGTTGTTGCTCACCATGATCAGTAGTGTAAGTTATCCCCGAAACCAGCCCCCGCTTCTCAGTCCTTAGATTCAGTACTATTTCCTACTTTGACTTCTGAAACCTTACAAATCAATTGCACTTGTGACAGGGAAGCTCCTCTGCAGATGAGATGACCATAAATTACATCTTGATGATGCCACTTACGATCATCACAATCTCTGCAGGGGCATTTCATTTCATTACCTACGGCAAAAAGAGGAAATGCCTTTTCCACAAATGCTTTTATCCCTTCTTTATATTCGCTACTGTATCTTGGAAGTCCTATCCAGTTATAATCATTAACATGTTCCATGGTGAACCTAGGTCCTCAGAGATTCGAAGAATGCACCTATAAAGCTGAAATTAATACCATACTTACATATTATTTAAAAACACTTACACTAATTGACATTCGTACTTAGTTACAATTGCTATTTCACGCCTTGAATTTTATGTTTTTATCTGAACTTGTACAAAAGTAAGGTACTGTTTTTAAGAAAATAGTATAAGAGGTTTTAATTTATACTAATAGAACTAGAGGGATAATAAGTAGCTAGAAGCATGCTATACATCACCAGAATAGTCTAAAGTCTACCGGTCTATCAAACAGAGAAAAACGCCAATTAACAATGTATCACACTTCACGAGCTCAATTAACAAAACAACCAAAGTTATTAGCATACAAAATGACAGATTATCATGCCACGAAGCTGAAAGTAATACATACTTGAAAAATAGATTCACAAAAAAAATCAATAACACATAATATATACTTTGAATTACAATTATATTAAGCAAAACAAGCCACACCTCCATGTCAACAACAAAGTCTAATTTATAATGGGAAATTTACAAGCCAGAGAAGATATCACCATCACATGTAGATGTTGCATGTACATATATATAAATATATCAAAAAGAAATCAACAACACATAAAATCAATCATGCAAGCATATACATCACCAGAATTTCAAACCTATGCATAAAATCAAACAAATACACATAAAATTCAAAAAAAAAGTACCTTCAATTCAATTTTCAACAGCTTTAAACTTTACTCGACTTTAATCACTTCAAACCTCAACAACTTAGATCCTCAATAGCTTTAAATTGCCTAAAAGATAGTTACTAATCAAACACAAACAATCTCGAATCCAAGTTTATAAAACATGAAAGTACAAAGCTAAAAACAAAAGGAAACTCATATTAATACCCTGTATCTGTACCCCACCAGACCCATAAAATCACTTTATAAAACTCAACATCATGGAACTTTATATAATCACTTTTCTACTACCCTGTATCTGTACCCCACCAGACCTCTAAAAAATCTCCTTAACATTTAACAAAAAAATTTAAAATCAGATCCTAAGCTCCTCAAAAATTTAAAACAAAACACAAAAACTCAAATACATAAACAGCAAGAGTCATTCAAAAAACTAAATAACACAAAAAAGAAAATCAGATTCATATACATCATACATGAAAATACATCCAAATAACTAAATAACACACAAAAATAAATCTCACATAAAATCAAACATATACCCATAAAATTATAGAGAAATTACCTTAAAACAGCTTTAAAACTCAACAACTTTAAATCGCCTGAAATAAAAAGTAAAGATCTTAGATACAACAGTTTATAGAAACTAAAAGAGTCAAAAGCCCCCATTAATGTGTGTATTTACCTTATAAACAAAAGCCGCAATTTATGAAACCCTAACTAGCCTTCAAATTGAGAAAATTCGAAAGTTAGTAACCCTAATTGGAGAAATTGTGTATGCTTGTGTATTCAATTACCATTAGGAGACAATATATGAAGCTAGTGAGGGAGATCTAATGTTTGAACCCTAATCGGAGCTATTGAGGGAGAGACTGGGTGAGAGTAAAAGACTAGAGAGGGAGATTGAATAGTGAGGGTGAAGAGAGACTAAAGAGGGAGGAAGTGAAGAGAGACGGGATAGGAGAGTGGGTGGTGTGAGGTCGTGGTGTTTGGAGACCAGAGTGGGTGAGGTCGATGGGAAGTGGTTTTGGTTAAGGGGGAAAACAATACTGAGTGTTTTAGTTTAGGGGGAAACATTTAACCTCGATAACAGCTCTGTATTTTCTTTTTAATTTTTTTAATAAACCTTTTTTTCCAATTTTTTATATATTGAATGTCTTATTTTATTTAAATATAATACTAATTATTTCTCAAAGGAAAGATAATAAATTTTGAAATTTTTTTGTAATATTTATAAGACATTTTATAGTTATAAATAATATAAAATATTATTCTAATGCTAGTTTATAAAAATATATTCACTTTATCAATTTGAAAAATGAAAAATTAGCTATTGTAAGGGAGGAAGTGAAGAGAGACGGGATAGGAGAGTGGGTGATGTGAGGTCGTGGTGTTTGGAGACCAGAGTGGGTGAGGTCGATCGGAAGTGATTTTGGTTAAGGGGGAAACAATACCGAGTGTTTTAGTTTAGGGGGAAACATTTAACCTCGATACCAGCGCTGTATTTTCTTTTTAAATTTTTTAATAAACTTTTTTTTACAACTTTTTATATATTGAATGTCTTATTTTATTTAATATAATTCTAATTATTTCTGAAAGGAAAGATAATAAATTTTGAAATTTTTTTGTAATATTTATAAGACATTTTATAGTTATAATTAATATAAAATATAATTCTAATTCTAGTTTATAAAAATATATTCACTTTATCAATTTGAAAAATGAAAAATTAGCTATTGTAACCGCGGTGCTAGTGTTACATGTTGTGCAACACCGTCACTCCAGTACAACACTAGCTTTATAGCTATTGTAACAACAAATCAGCAGTGTTACAATATCATAGAAATTTCTTACCTACCGCAACCAAATGCTTGTAACACTTTCCAATAACCATTGCATCAGGCCACTTATGGCGTAGTGATGCATGCTCGTACGGACATTTTGTGAAACCCCGTCTAAACAGTTGCTTAATTTTGCATACGAGGCTTGTGGTGCCTGACGAAGTCCAGACAAAGTCTTTATTAGCTTGTACACTAGATGCTCCTTTCCTTGTTCGACAAATCCTTCTGGTTGCGTTACGTATACATCTTCCTAAGATCAGCATTCAAGCAAGCTGATTTCACATCAAGGTGATGAACCTCCCAGCTATTTTTTGCTTCTAAAGACAATAATAGTCTCACTGTTTCGATCCGTGTAGCTGGTGCAAAAACCTCCTCAGAATCTATACCTTGTTTCTGAACATACCCTTTCGCGACCAGTCTCTCCTTATGTTTCATAACTAGTTGCAGTTGAAACACCTTAAAAAACTCCTATCACGTCCTGCACCCTGGGTTCGTGCATTGTCATCTGTCCGGTATAGCCTCGTCCACTCTGTGCTATAAAATTTGATTGGCAATCTCCTGACATCTTGTTTAATCTCTTAATCCAGTCATGTCCGGTGAACAACAATTTTTCTTCATTTTATTATTTTGCTATTTATTGTGTGTCGCATATTTATATTTTACAATTTTTATGCTTTATATATTTTATTCAAACAAACTATTTGAATAGGTATAATTTATGCTAAAATTTCCATATATATATTCAAATCCAAATGTGTAGTATACTTATATATCTATATTAATAACATATTGATGTTCAAATTTTATACAAATAAAGTATATATGTCCCCGCTTTTTTGAAATAATAAAGATTATTTGATATTCATGAATAAAAATATTAATACACATTTTACGGAACTGAAGAAATTTATCATTTTATTTTCGGAAGTGGAACCTTAAAAATTAATTTTCAAAAAGTATATTAGTTAAATTAATTTTACCTCTCAAATCTATTTCCCCTTTTAGCCAATGTTTTCGGGAATATTGAAATTTTTCGGAAAATAAAATGAAATATGTTCAAATACACTCTCACATGCGGTGGAGAAATAATAGCACACAAGCCTCTTTACATATATTTAGTACCCAATCCAAAGAAATTTTAAAAGGAAATAAAATTAAAAGCTATGCTAATAGATAAATACCAGTCTTTTTGGCATTAAATTTGTTTGATACATAATTAAAAGGATCAAAGATTTATTTAACAATGTGACTGCTATAAAAACAAATACTAAATTGCACTTACAAATGACACCACAAACAAATTTCATATTTAGCAAAATATGTTATTCACAGTAGGCCATTAAAGTATTCAACTTTTAGTTGGCAACACATATAAACACAAAATGATGCATCGGATTAATTAAAAGACCATAGGTTATAAGCATAAAAATCCTAGCGGCCTAGAAACAAATTTAATGACCCGGTATGTAATCAACAACACTCAACATATGGATCACTTAATAGATAATGGATCACTTAATAGATATAGTGCGTGGATTAATCTCATCAAGCATCAAAAGGCTCCCAGTTGTGCGCAGAAGTTACACAATGTTCGAGCCTCTACATATTCTTGTATCTGTGGAGAACAAATATTAAAGGGAGTAGGATTTAATCATTTCTAGCTATAACAAGTATAATGAATATGACCAATGATTTATAGGTCACGTGATATCCCCGCGTTCTATTTATATGAGTGTATGAGTGTGCTTAATTATATAAAAAATAGGTACAGTGAAACCGATGACAAACACCTGGAGAGCTCTTCTTAATTTGTAGTAATAGTTCCCTGAAGTTCTTTGACTAATTGGGAAAGGTAATGATATGTCACTACAGCTTTCCACCAATCAATTCCTACCCCTTCTCTCATTAAGTGGTAGTTTTGGGAGTTGTATGTTTGTTTTGTTTACTTATCCTATTATTTTATTTTGAGGGTAACAAGTTAGAAAATCATAAGAATTAAGAGAATGCTTCAAGGAGGCTTGGTATGTCACTGACAAGTATGTGAGCGAAATTAGGGATAGTGTGTAATATTAAATGATAATAGAATATATATATGCGGGCCAACATCGGTTGTGATTAAAATAAAAAAACATAATAAAAATGTGCATGCTTCATAAATCTAAGTCAAATGAAACCCATAACTAAGCTTTAAGAGGGTTTTGTTATGCAATATAGTTCAACTTTCCATATACATTAATAGTGTAGTACTTAGATGCTGTTTGGTTGGAGAAAGGTATGGGGTTGGAATTAGAAATAGCGTAAAAGTGGTATGGGGTTGAGTTATAATTTATGATATCATGTATTTTGTTGGTGATGGGATAAATATGGTTGAACTAATTATTTACCAATTCAAACAGAAACATAAAAGACAAATCACAAGCCATAAATAAACAAAGAAAACTAAGCTAGTACATGAAAGGTAGCGATGAGTCTTGTGCTTCATATACATTACTCAATTTTACAACTAGAACTAGAAATCTAGTGTATGGAATAATTACACACTTGATTGCTGACCATTCTTTAATACATATAAACTAAGAGCACAGTATCACACATCAAAAGATTATCAAAATCTATGGTTTTAAACCTCAAAAGGAAAGAATTCATAAAATAACAATCAAGACCAAGAGGCAGGGTGAGCTTGTTGTCATTTCATTATACATCAATGATCAAACCACAATAATTCTTCAATAACTCATACTTTTAGGATACTGATCTAAACTATTACCGAGTCCATTCAAAAGTGCCCTATCAAAATCTAGTGCCATATATTTTAATCACCTTTGATATTGATATATAAAAAATTTAAAATCATTACCTCCCCAGTAGCTTGCTATGGTTTGAGACAAGAGTGCATCCTATATGAATCCCAAAGCAAGCTTGATTGTACGATCTGCCAACTGAAGTGAAATTCTTGTCCTTTTGAGCTCTCCAAGACCAAGCCTTTTGCAAATAGAGTATGGCATCAAACTTCCACTAGCCCCCAAATCACATAAGGCTCTAATAATCTCCATCTTTCCAATAGTGCATGGCAATGAAAAACTTTCGGGATATTTTAACTTTTGCCGAATTGATTTTTGAAAACCGCACTACACTCTGCATTGAGTGTAACGGTTTCCATATCTTCAAGTTTCCGCTTTCTAGACAACATCTCTTCCAAAGTACACTACATATTTACTACCATCATCCAATTTTCTCGTGTGAATACATGGTATCTAGCTTCATAAATACACAACACCCAAAAATCCTGATGTCGCTCATATTGGGTTTTGATCCAAACCAAGCTTCATACGGTGTATTGCTTGAAAGAGCTCGTGTCGGTAGCTTGTTAAGTACGTATGCGGAATGCCTCACCGCTTCACCCCAAAATTCAGGTGGAACCTCCTTGGCCTTCATGAAACTCCTCTTCATCAACACAATTGTTCTATTTTCCGCTCCACCATGCCATTTTGTTGAGGGGAGCAAGGAGCGGTGTAGTGCCTAACGATCCCACTATCCTCACAAAACATTGTGAATTGTGAGGAAGAAAACTCAACACCTCTGTCAGTACGAAATTTTTTAATCCTTTTCTCAGACTCATTCTCAACAAGCATCTTAAATTTGTTAAACATTTCGAATGCCTCGTCCTTAGTCGATAAGAAGTAAACCCACATCATACGGCTAAAGTCATCAACTAAAAGAAGGAATTACCTCTTCCCAGATGGTGTTGGTGGCGAAATCAGCACACATATATCGCCATGCACCAGCTCTAATGCTTCACCGGCAACAAAACTCAACTGAGATGGAAACAGGGTTCTCGTTTGCTTGGACATCAAGCATCCCTTTCATACCTCCTTTTGGCTGCACGAGATTTGGTAGCCCCACCGCCATATTATTTCTTTTTATCAGATTCATTGCAATAAAGTTCACATGTCCTAGACGTGAGTGCCATAACCATGATTCCTCTTCTCATTTTGAAAGCAGGCAAATATTCTGAGTGTCGTCGAGCAAAATCTTATACAGGCGATTTGCTGACCCCTTAACCTTCATCAAAAGTTTTTCGTCCTTGTCATGCACCCACAGAAACTCTCCATATAATACCACCTTATTTCCTTGCTCTGACAATTGTCCAGGACTAACTATATTGTTGCATAAAGTTGGAATATAAAACACATTATCGAACACTTTTGCTTCTCCAGTTTTACACTTGAAAGAAATTGATCCTTTCCCTTCAATACATAGAGTCAATCCATCGCCAAATTTAACCTCTCGTGTCACATTTTGATCCAATTTTGAAAACTTTGATTTGTCCCCAGTCATACGGTTACTCGAGCCATTGTCCACATACCATAGCTGTGAGAGCTTTCTTTCCTTCACTTCTGTCTCCAATTTGGGTATAATCATTTCTTCATTCAACAATACCATCTTGGGTTTATTCTCATCCAACTTAGAGAGCAATAACGCGGGTTCATCATCTTTAATCTGTGCCAAGTTTGCCAGGTTTAAAATTTCTATCCGGTCGCGACCTCTTGCATTCTGCAGCGTATTGCCCCAACACGTTGCAGTTGAAACACCTTACACAACTCCTATCACGTCTTGCACGGTGGGTTCGTGCATTGTCATTTGTCCGGTTCTTATAGCCTCGTCCACTCCGTGCTTTAAAATTTGATTGGCAATCTCCCGACTCCTTGTTTGATCTCTTAATCTAGTCCTCTCGAGTGAGCAACAATTTTTCTTTATTCTATTATTTTGCTTTTTATTGTGTGTTTCATGTTTATATTTTATAATTTTTATGCTTTATATATTTTATTTAAACAAACTATTTGAATAGGTATAATTTATGCTAAAATTTCCATATATTGTGATCCAAATGTGTAGTATACTTATATATCTACATTTATAACCTCTTGATGTTCAAATTTTGTACAAATAAACTATATATATCTCCACTTTTTTGAAATAAATAAGATTATTTGATATTCATGAATAAAAATTGATACACATTTTTACAGAACTCATGAAATTTATCATTTTATTTTCGGCAATGGAACCTTAAAAATTAATTTTAAAAAAGTATATCAGGTAAATTATTTTACCTCTCAAATCTTTTTCCCGCTGTAGCCAATGTTTTGAGGAATATTTAGTTTTTTCGGAGAATAAAATAAAAGATACTATGTCCAAATACACTCTCACATGCAGTGGTGTAATAAGAGCACACAAGCCTCTTTACATATATTTAGTACGCAATCCAAAGAAATTTTAGAAGGAAAAAAAATTAAAGGCTATGCTAATAGATAAATACCAACTTTTTAGTCATTAAATTTCTTTGATACATAATTAAAAGGATCAAAGATGCATTTAACAATGTGACTTAACAATGTGACTGCTATAAAAACAAATACTAAATTGCACTTACAAACGGACACAATAAACAAATTTCATATTTAGCAAAGCGTTTTAAGGTTTTAAGGTTGAATATTTTAATGGCCTACTGTGAATAATATTGGATGAAAATCTGGTGAGGACAAATTATTTTGATGAATTTACATTTGTAATATTATGATATTAGCCGCGGCATTTTGAGATACTTTCTTTGTCCGCATTCTTCATTCCTAAGGAAAATAGTGGAACAAGCATAGGTGGTGGTATGAGTGTCTGGTTGGCAGGTCTAGATGGACGTGTCGTAGGTGTAACATTACATATAGGTTTTGCAAAAGAAATTTGTGCAAATTTTAGGAAAAAATTGTTCATTGGTGCTTGAGCTATAGGTCATTTATGGTTTATGTCCATAAAGAAAAAAACCCTATTTTTTGAAACCTGAACTTTAAAGAAATCTTATTAGTCCAATTTTTACCAGTGAACTTGAATTAGATTTTTTGAAAGTTTAGGTTTCAAAAATTGGGTTTTATTTAATTTTAGAGATCTAAACAATAAACGATCAATAATTCACCGATGAATGACACGTCCATCTCAATCTGCCAACGAGACACTCAGGCCACCAACTATGCTTTTTGTTCCACAATATTCAGTAGGAATGAAGAATCCAGATAAAGGAAGTATCTCAAAACGCCCAGGTAAAAATCATAAATATTACAAATGTAAATTTATCAAAACAATAGTCCTTTCAGACAAATTTCTCGACTATATCGTTATACTGACAGCTTTGATAACTCAAATAAATAACAATATACGAATAATGTCACAATTCTCGGAAATATCATTACACACAAATTTCTCCAACATATTACTATAACTAACAACTAGTACTGTCGTGGATATTAACTCTTATGTTGATATTTTCCGGATGGAAAAGGTTGTATCATTTTTTATGGACGAAAATACAATGAAAAGGAAGAAGAAGATGGTGGAGGAACTGTCAGAAAGGATATCGTTTCGATTGATTAAAATACAATGAAAGGGAGGAAGAAGACGGTGTCGGAACTGTCGGAAGAGATATCTTTGATGAAATATTGATGCGTCTTCTGATTAAATATGTGGTACGTTTTTAAACTGTTTCTAAATATTGGCAATCTATGCTCTCAGCACCCAAATTTAAGAAACAACACCTGATTCGTAGTGCAACTCAAAATCTTAACGTTCATGACTATATGATAGCTAAGAAGTACAACACAATCTACATGTTTTCTCCTACAAAGAAACATATTTACTCCCTACAAGTAACTATCAATTAATTGGTTCAATAAATGGCTTAGTTTTTCTTGTCAATGGTCGAAAGTTAGCCTCATGGAACCCGACTATTCATCAGTATAAGGAATTCACACTTCCACCAAGTCGTGACTATAATTTTCGTTATAATACGCGACTCGGTTATGATGCTGCAAATAATAATTACAAGGTTGTAGTTCTGTCGGCTGATCTGAGGTCTGCCCGTATTTACGAGTCTCGTTCGGATTCCTGGATTGACATAATTGTTGCTCATAACACGTTCTATTAGAATGCACTTGAGAAATGGACTCCAACTATTATTGTAAAGGATTGTCCTTACTGGACATGTTCCAGACTATCGAGAGATGAGATGTTTTTATTATCATTGGGTGTAGTAAAGTTTGATGCAACAAGTGATAAATTCAAGTTGCTGCCTGAGTTCCGCTCTAATATATTGGCAAGTCCAGAGAATTATGACCATTAGGATTTTGAGTTGCACTACGAATTAGGTGTTGTTTCACGAATTTGGGTGCTGAGAGCAGAGATTGCCAATATTTAGAAACGGTTTTAAAACGTACCACATATTTAATCGGAAGACGCATCAATATTTTTTTGCAAATTATCTCTTCTGGCAGTTCCGCGACCGTCTACTTCCTCCCTTTCATTGTATTTTCATTAATTGAAAACGATATCTTTTCTGACAGTTCCGCCACCATCTTCTTCTTCCTTTTCAGTGTATTTTCGTCCATCGAAAAGGATACAACCTTTTCCATCCTGAATAATATCAACATAAGATTTAATATCCACGACAGTACTAGTTGTCAGTTATAGTAATATGTTCGACAAATTCGTCTGTATAATGATAATTCTGAGAATTGTGACATTATTCGTATTTTTTTATTTATTTGAGTTATCAAAGCTGTTAGTATAGCGATATACGAGCGTTTTGAGATACTTTCCTTATCTGGATTCTTCATTCCTACTGAATATTGTGGAACAAAAAGCATAGTTGGTGGCTTGAGTGTCTCGTTGGCAGATTGAGATGGACGTGTCATGGGTGTCACTTTGAATACAGCTTTTGCAAAAGGAGTTTCTCAATATTTTAGAGAAACTTAATTAATTCATCCGTGAATTATTGATCGTTTATTGTTTAGATCTCTAAAATAAAATAACACCAAATTTTTGAAACCTAACCTTTTAAAAAATCTACTTCAAGTCCATCGGTAAAAATTGGACTAATAAGATTTCTTTAAAGTTTAGGTTTCAAAAAATAGGGTTTTTTATGGACATAAACCATAAATGACCTATAGTTACACCTATGACACGTCCATCTAGACCTGCCAACCAGACACTCATACCACCACCTATGCTTGTTCCACCATTTTTGTTAGGAATAAAGAATGCCCACAAATAAAGTATGTCAAAATGCCGCGGCTAATATCATAATATTACAAATGTAAATTCATAAAAACAATTTGTCCTTACCAGATTTTCATCTAAAGTTCATCATGTCTCCTTAAAAATATATGGTCTATATTCTATTGTAGTTGTACTTTATACAAAAAATAATTATAAATTTAAGATGTGGCACTTCATGAATCTCATTATAATTAACATGCAATGGAACTTATGACGTTACAAAAGACACCATACCACTTCTAGAAAGTACACATACCATCCTAGCCTCTCTTTTCGAGATTGACATTAAATTTAGTGAGACATTCTGAAATCAAGCATAGATTGAATATTTAAAGGTGAAATACTAGATATAATGGTCGTAATTAAGAATGCAAGTGATACTACACGATCCACGTCAAGATATGAGGTGTAAAGTTTGCAACGAGAGAGACTACCACCCTATGACCTCAAAAAAACAAAATATGCCTTAAAGCATTTCACCTTGAGATGAATCAAAAAGATTAATCTCTTAAGCCGTTTATTAATATATACAACCCGTTTTAGACATGGTCCTTATCCCCCGACTCCCATGTTGCTCAACTAATACTAGCAAAGAGTCTTCCAAAGGTTTTCGTGTAATCACAATCACACAAGATTTTAAATATACGGATACACAGGTATTGCATCTGGATACAAGGTGGTTAACCCACCTAAGCCTACAACTCTTTTCGGGTCCCTTCAAACCTATAGTATTCATCAAATAGTTGAATAACACAAGCATGTATATGCACACAACAATACAACATATAAAATGATCTATAAGGTCAAAAAGGTAAAAAAAAAAATACAAACTTTATGTATGTATATATACTTACACTTTTAGAAACAAATTTCCTTTTATCTTCCCCATATATTCTTTGTAGAGTTGATGAGAAATGATTAAAAACTGGGGTTATATTTATTTTCTTAAAATAATTACATTGCCTAAATCAAATCAAACTCGAGTAAGAAAATATTATAGGCAATATGTCATAATCACTTTGTTTTGAACAGGTTTTAAGTATCCATCGAAAAATATCTATTAAAATAATTCATCATAACAATAACCAACATTAACATAGGTGACCGAAACAGAGTATGAAATTTTAACCACATTAACATATAAGAAGGGAAGAAAGTGGAACCTGTTGTCGAGTTATGTTCTGGGTCCCGATCAGTCCTGCCACTGAAGCCTTGAGAATCTCCGCCCGTCGATTTTTCATAGCTTCTTGGATCTTGACCATGTGGTGGCCCTATCTGATAGTCGCCTCGCCATGTGGGCGCGGTTCTTGATGTAGTTCTAACCTCCTCGGGCCTATCATCTAGTTCTCTGATTATGGTGAGTAGATATGCCTTGCTAACTCTGCCCTCGAGTCGATCCGCCAAGGAGTCCATCATTCTTGTGGATCTTCCGGTGAGTATCAATGGTGGCCTATCTTCTTAATGAGGAGGCTTTCTGCTGTCCCTGGTATTTTTCAATCGCCTATCATCTCCTCCAACCGTAATCTGACCGTCAGATGCAAACAAGTAACGCGGAGTATATACGTGTCCTCTCCCGTCATGACAGCTTAACAAACTTCCTTCTTCAAGAGGTTGCTTCCCAGAACGACGTGTTCTTGGTAAGGAAGACTCGGTTTGCCCTACTCGATCTTTGAGTTCTTGACAGTCTCAGGATTATCTCCTTAGATAATGCAACTCTCTGAGCAATTCGTTGTTGCTCACCATGATCGGTGGTGTAAGTTATCCCCGAAACCAGCCCCCGCTTCACAGTCCTTAGATTCAGTACTATATCCTACTTTGACTTCTGAAACCTTACAAATCAATTGCACTTGTGACAGGGAAGGTCCTCTGCAGATGAGATGACCATAAATTACATCTTGATGATTCCGCTTACGATCATCACAATCTCTGCAGGGGCATTTCATTTCATTACCTACGGCAAAAAGAGGAAATGCCTTTTCCACAAATGCTTTTATCCCTTCTTTATATTCGCTACTGTATCTTGGAAGTCCTATCCAGTTATAATCATTAACATGTTCCATCGTGAACCTAGGTCCTTAGAGATTCGAAGAATGCACCTATAAAGCTAAAATTAATACCATACTTATATATTATTTAAAAACACTTACACTAATTGACATTCGTACTTAGTTACTTGGTATTTTACGCCTTGAATTTTATGTTTTTATCTGAACTTGTACAAAACTAAGGTACTTTTTTAAGAAAATAGTATAAGAGGTTTTAATTTATACTAATAGAACTAGAGGGATAATAAGTAGCTAGAAACATGCTATACATCGCCAGAATAGTCTAAAGTGTACAGGTCTATCAAACGGAGAAAAACGCCAATTAACAATGTATCACACTTCACGAGCTCAATTAACAAAACAACCAAAGTTATTAGCATACAAAATGACATATTATCATGCCACGAAGGCGAAAATAATACATACTTGAAAAATAGATTCACAAAAAAAATCAACAACACATAATATATACTCTGAATTACAATTATATTAAGCAAAACAAGCCACACCTCCATGTCAATAACAAAGTATAATTTATAAGGGGAAATTTACAAGACAGAGAAGATATCACCATCACATGTAGATGTTGCATGTACATATATAAAAATATATCAAAAAGAAATCAACAACATATAAAATCAATCATGCAAGCATATACATCACGAGAATTTCAAACCTATGCATAAAATCAAACAAATACACATAAAATTCGAAAAAGTACCTTCAATTCAATTTTCAACAGCTTTAAACTTTACTCGACTTTAATCACTTCAAATCTCAACAACTTAGATCCTCAATAGCTTTAAATCGCCTGAAAGATAGTTACTAATCAAACACAAGACAATCTGGAATCCAAGTTTATAAAACATGAAAGTACAAAGCTAAAAACAAAAGGAAACTCATATTAATACCCTGTATCTGTACCCCACCAGACCCATAAAATCACTTTATGAAACTCAACTTCATGGAACTTTATATAATCACTTTTCTACTACCCTGTATCTGTACCCCACCACACCCATAGAAAATCTCCTCAACATTTAACAAAAAAATTTAAAATCAGATTTTAAGCTCCTCAACAATTTAAAACAAAACACAAAAAATCAAATACATAAACAGCAAGAGTCATTGAAAAAACTAAATAACACAAAAAAAAAATCAGATTCATATACAGCATACATGAAAATACAGCCAAATAACTAAATGACACACAAAAATAAATCTCACATAAAATCAAACATATACCCATAAAATTACAGAGAAAATACCTTAAAACCGCTTTAAAACTCAACAACTTTAAATGGCCTGAAATAAAAAGTAAAAGAGCTTAGATACAACAGTTTATAGAAACTAAAAGATTCAAAAGCCCCTATTAATGTGTGTATTTACCTTATAAACAAAAGCCCCAATTTATGAAACCCTAACCAGCCTGCAAATTGAGAAAATTCGAAAGTTAGTAACCCTAATTGGAGAAATTGTGTGTGCTTGTGTATTCAATTACCATTCGGAGACAATATATGAAGCTAGTGAGGGAGAGCTAATGTTTGAACCCTAATCGGAGCTATTGAGGGAGAGACCGGGTGAGAGTGAAAGACTAGAGAAGGAGATTGAACAGTGAGGGTGAAGAGAGACTAGAGAGGGAGGAAGTGAAGAGACACGGGATAGGAGAGTGGGTGATGTGAGGTTGTGGTGTTTGGAGACGAGAGTAGGTGAGGTCGATCGGGAGTGTTTTTGGTTAAGGGGGGAAATAATACTGAGTGTTTTAGTTTAGGGGGAAACATTTAACCTCGATAACAGCGCTGTATTTTCTTTTTAATTTTTTTATAAAACTATTTTTTACAATTTTTTAGATATTGAATGTCTTATTTTATTTAAATATAATACTAATTATTTCTGAAAGGAAAGATAATAAATTTTGAATTTTTTTTGTAATATTTATAAGACATTTTATAGTTATAAATAATATAAAATATAATTCTAATTCTAGTTTATAAAAATATATTGACTTTATCAATTTAAAAAATGAAAAATTAACTATTGTAACCGCGGTGCTAGTTTTACATGTTGTGCAACACGGTCACTCCAGTACAACACTAGCTTTATAGCTATTGTAACAACAAATCAGCAGTGTTACAATATCATAAAAATTTCTTACCTACCGCAACGAAATGCTTGTAACACATTCCAATAACCATTGCATCAGGCCACTTATGGCGTAGTGATGCATGCTCGTATGGACGTTTTGTGAAACCCGGGCTTTCTAAACAGTTGCTTAATTTTGCATACCAGGCTTGTGGTGCTTCACGAAATCGAGACAAAGCCTTTATTAGCTTGTACACTAGATGCTCCTTTCCTTGTTCGACAAATCCTTCTGGTTGCGTTACGTATACATCTTCCTGAAGATCACCATTCAAGCAAGGTGATGAACCTCCCAGCTATTTTTTGATTCTAAAACCAATAATAGTCTCATTGTTTCGATCCGTGTAACTGGTGCAAAAACCTCCTCAGAATCTATACCTTGTTTTTGAACATACCCTTTCGCGACCAGTCTCTCCTTATGTTTCATAACTGGTTGTAGTTGAAACACCTTACAAAACTCCTATCACGTCCTGCACCCTGGGTTGGTGCATTGTCATCTGTCCGAATCTGATAGCCTCGTCCACTCCATGCTTTAAAATTTGATTGGCACATCTTGTTTAATCTCTTAATCCAGTCCTCTCCGGTGAACAACAATTTTTCTTCATTCTATTATTTTGCTATTTATTGTGTGTCGCATATTTAATTTTACGGAAAATAAAATGAAATATGTTCAAATACACTCTCACATGCGGTGGTGTAATAATAGCACACAAGCCTCTTTACATATATTTAGTATCCAATCCAAAGAAATTTTAAAAGGAAATAAAATTAAAAGCTATGCTAATAGATAAATACCAATATTTTTGGTCATTAAATTTGTTTGATATATAATTAAAAGGATCAAAGATTGATTTAACAATGTGACTGCTATAGAAACAAATACTAAATTGCACTTACAAATGACACTACAAACAAATTTCATATTTAGCAAAATATGTTATTCACAGTAGGCCATTAAAGTATTCAACTTTTAGTTGGCAACACATATAAACACGAAATGATGTATCGGATTAATTAAAAGACCATAGGTTATAAGCATAAAAATCCCAGCCGCCTAGAAACAAATTTAATGACCCGGTATGTAATCAACAACACTCAACATATGGATCACTCAATAGATAATGGATCACTTAATAGATATAGTGCGTGGATTAATCTCATCAAGCATCAAAAGGCTCCCAGTTGTGCGCAGAAGTTACACAATGTTCCAGCCTCTACATATTCTTGTATCTGTGGAGAACAAATATTAAAGGGAGTAGGATTTAATCATTTCTAGCTATAACAAATATAATGAATTGACCAATGATTAATAGGTCACCTGATATCCCGGCGTTCTATTTATATGAGTGTATGAGTGTGCTTAATTATATAGAAAATAGGTACAGTGAAACCCATGACAAACACCTGGAGATAGCTCTTTCTTAATTTGTAGTAATAGTTCCCTGAAGTTCTTTGACTAATTGGTAAAGGTAATGATATGTCACTACAGCTTTCCACCAATTAAAATCTACCCCTTCTCTCATTAAGTGGTAGTTTTTGGAGTTGTATGTTTTGTTTACTTATCCTGTTATTTTATTTTGAGGGTAACAAGATAGAAAACCATAAGAATTAAGAGAATGATTCAAAGAGGCTTGGTATGTCACTGACAAGTATGTGAGGGAAATTAGGGATAGTGTGTAATATTAAATGATAATAAAATATATATATGAGGGCCAACATCGGTTGTGATTAAAATAAAAAACATAATAAAAATGTGCATGCTTCATAAATCTAAGTCAAATGAAACCCATAACTAAGCTTCACGGTTTTGTTGTGCAATATAGTTTAACTTTCCATATTCATTAATAGTGTAGTACTTAGATGCTGTTTGGTTGGAGAAAGGTATGGGGTTGGAATTAGAAATAGCGTAAAAGTGTATGGGGTTGAGTTATGATTTATGATATCATGTATTTTGTTGGTGATGGGATAAATATAGTTGAATTAATTATTTACCAATTCAAACAGAAACATAAAAGACAAATCACAAGCCATAAATAAACAAAGAAAACTAAGCTAGTACATGAAAGGTAGCGATGAGTCTTGTGCTTCATATACATTACTCAATTTTACAACTAGAACTAGAAATCTAGTGTATGGAATAATTACACACTTGATTGCTGACCATTCTTTAATACATATAAACTAAGAGCACAATATCACACATCAAAAGATTATCAAAATCTATGGTTTTGAACCTCAAAAGGAAAGAATTCATAAAATAACAATCAAGACCAAGAGGCAGGGTGAGCTTGTTGTCATTTCATTATACATCAATGAGCAAACCATAATAATTCTTTAATAACTCATACTTTTAGGATACTGATCTAATACTATTACCGACTCCATTCAAAAGTGCCCTATCAAAATCTAGTGCCATATATTTTAATCACCTTTGATATTGATATATAAAAAATTGAAAATCATTACCTCCCAGTAGCTTGCTATGGTTTGAGACAAGCGTGCATCCTGTATGAATCCCAAAGGAAGCTTGATTGTACGATCTGCCAAATGAAGTGAAATTCTTGTCTTTTTGAGCTCTCCAAGACCACGGGATAAATATCAAGTAGGTCACTCGCTTCGTCCAAATGTATCAATTAAGTCACTGATTCCCAAATTGACTCAAATGAGACACTCATTAGAAAAATTTGTATAAAAAATATCACTCTATCGTTAGTCGAAATTTTGAAAGTATTATATATTGAGTTTCGCACATTTTTTATGAATGGTATTACATCTAAATGAAAGATTCTGAGTTCTAGTATTTTAGATAATATTTTTAGATTTGCAAAAATTTGCCTCTTGCAAATAGAGTATGGCATCAAACTTTCACTAGCCCCCAAATCAAATAAGGCTTTACCATTCTCCATCTTTCCAATAGTGCATGGCAATGAAAATCTTCCGGGATATTTTAATTTTTGCCGAATTGATTTTTGAAAACCGCACTACACTCCAAATTGAGAGTAATGGTTTCCACATCATCAAGTTTCCGCTTTCTAGACAACATCTCGTTCAGAAATTTGGCATATAATGGCATTTGTGCCAAAGCATCGGTAAAAGGATTATTTATATGCAATGCCCAAAGGTTTGCAAGAATTTTTTATACTATTTCTCCAACTTCTTGTTATGCAGCCTTTGTGAGAAAGGGATTAGAGGGATTAGGTTTTGGTTCTGCTTCGGAGCTGCATATGATGGATTAACAACATGATTGTTGTTGTAAGAAAGATTGTTGTTTGGCCTATGATTTGGATTGTAATAAAAATTATTCTGAACATGCCATGATTGTCTTCCTTGGATGACACATGTTTCCTCTGGAAATTGTTGTGCATGTGAGTACTGATTAGCACCAGGATCATTATACCCTTACATGGGAGAGGAAATAGCATTGACATTTACCCTTTGTCCATGAACATCTTGAGTAAGAGCATCCAATTTCAGAGTGAGCAAGTTCATTATCTCGGTGTCTTGTGCTCATTTAACCGAGCTTGTACCACTAGGTGCCCAAGCATAGTTATTTGAAGCCAATTACCAGAGAAGTGCCTTAGCTTGATGATGATGAACATGTGCTTTCTTAAAATTTCCTCCAGCTGCCACATCCAAACTCAGCCGAATATCAGAATTCAAAGCTCCATAGAAAGTACTCAGAACCATCCACTCCTTATAACCATGATGTGGACATTTTCTCAACAATGTCTTGTATCTTTCCCATGCTTGATACAAGCCTTCACCTGGTTGTGCTTTGAAAATAAGAATAATTGCTCTCATTTGTTGTGTCTTGTCAGATGGATAATATTTTGAATATATGATGGTTGTGGGTTTCGATTTTGAGTCCCTGATTTTTTGTATTTAGGGGTTGTGGGTTTCGATTTTGAGAAATGCATTTTGTGGATTTTGAATATATGATGCCGCTTGTGGGTGTTGATTTTGTGGGTTTTCACTATGCTTGTGGGATGTTCTATTATGACTGTGTTTCACTCTAGATTTTTGTAAAGCATAATGTAACAAAAATGTAATTACGATAACTCAACGCAACAAAAGGACATGAAACAATATGAAAGTATAATACAGGAATCTACAGGTTGGAGATTCGATACGAACAGACAAAGACAATCAAGATATCTGAGACGAACATCAGTCCACTGAAAGAAGTTCATTAATATGTTCAAGCCTCAGTGAAGAATAAAGCACAATCAGTTTCTGCTATCTAGATTGCCAGAAGATCAACTATCGAAGACCAGAAGATTCCAGTATACTTATTTTGATTATTTATAATCAAATTTATCGAAGCAACATCTAACCCGGAATGATTGATCATGTATATTATCAAGCTAAAGGATTCAAGGAATTATTTCAGTTCGAGTCGTTCGTGAACCAGACCAGTGCACAGGGCGTCAGGACGTACGAAAGTATTCAGTGGATTCGATCAACGAATTAATTGATCAAGTCAAATGAGCTATTCCTGAAAGTGGCTTCAAGAAATTGAAATTAAATATTTATATATATGTGTGTGTGTATATATATATATATATATATATATGTAACATTAATTGATAATTACTTGAATAAGAATTTAATTCAAGCAATTAATAAATCAATTAATAATATATATATATATATATATATATATATATATATATATATACATATGTATATAATACAAAGAGAAAAATTCTAGGTCAACTCTCAGTCAACTGAGAGATAACAAGGAGAATTCCTCAAAGGGGCGCAAGTTTTGTGTTACTTAGAATTAATTCTAAGTACCACCACAGTGGAGCTATGAAGCGCGAACTTTGACCAAAAGTCAAAGGCGCAACCTCAGTCACTTAGAATTATTCTAAGTACATCCTTCTCCATTGTCTCCTTGGCGCAATTTTCTGTCAGCGCAACGTTTGACCAAAAAGTCAAGGCGCAAGTTTTCTCCCATGAAATCTCTCTAAGTAAATCTCACAGGGGAGCACTGTGTTGGCGCAGACTTTGACTCAAAGTCAAATTTGGCGCTACTCACAGTAAAGATAGTCAAGCGCAACTTTGGACTCCTGAAAATAGTTTAAGTCGCAAAAGAGGGGAACTTTGTTGAGGCGCAACTTTAATTATTTGAAGTTAGTTTTTGTTTTGGACAATTCAATTTAACTACAGTTAAATTGAATTCGTCCAGGACGAACTCAAGTCGTCCAGGACGAACTCAAGTCGTCCAGGACGAACTCGTTAACCATGGTTAGATATTGGAAGCCTATAAATAGAGCTTTGTGTTTTCATTTGAAAACAACCACACACTTTGTAAGTGCACACACTATACACATTGTCGAGAGCAAAGTTAGAATATCGTTTTAATCGAGAGTTTGTATTAGAGTGATCGTAGTCTCTGCAGCCGACACTTGTGTTGGAATTTGTAGCACCCGAGGATTATTTTTTAATACAAGAATATTCCCCGACTTGCTGGAGTTGTTTATTTACGATTGATTTAAACTGCACTTAAACAGAATTATTCCGCAATTAAATTAAATCGAAGAAATTGGATCAGACGTATTCAACCCCCCCCCCCCCTCTACGTCTGATTGGACCTAACAACTGGTATCAGTGCCAGGTTGATCGATATACAGATCTGAGATCCGTTACCAATCTGAAAAGCTAGTTGTCCGTACAATCGTAATTTTATCTGATAACAATGTCGACACACAAGTTAGGAATCAAAGTACCTCCATTTGACAAGGATGACTACAACAACTGGAAAATGAAGATGTTGCTGTATATCAGAGTTGCTAATCCCCTGTACATTGCGATTCTGGAAAATGGTCCGTTTATGCCAATGAAGATTATTCCTGAATCTGTTGAAAATGGTGTTCGCATTTCACAAAAGTCTGTTCCCAAAGAGAAAAGCGGATACACTGAGACTGACAAAGAATATATTGCACATGACCATAATCTACAACTCATAATTGTTGAATTAATGACCAAGACTATGACACATCTAATTCTGAGTCTTAAAACATCAAAGCAGATGTGGGATACTGTTGAGGCATTGATGGAGGGATCTGAAGAAGTCAGGGAAAACATATACGACATGTTGATTGCCAGATATGAAGCATTTCAGGCAATACCTGGAGAGAACATTTCTCAAATCTACGAGAGGTTCATGTTACTGTTAAATGAACTCACTCTGCATGGAAAGACTTATCCACAGAAAAAGATTAACAGAAAGTTCTCATTTGTGATGCCACCTCATCTAGTTGTGAAGACTGAGACCATCCGGGTAAGAAGCGACTTTAGAATTATGACTCTGGAAAAACTTTTTGGGAAACTGAAGACGTTTGAGATGGAACTCGAACAAAAAAAGATCATATATGGTGGTGGATCATCTGAAACCAAGAGTATGGCCTTACAAAAGACCACTTCACTTATTGGTGATGAACCGTACTTTGGTTATCAGCAACTAGTTGAATATGGCATTAATGATCACACTGTTGCACAGAGTGATTGTTCGTGTGTCAAAGCTGATTATCCTTCTGCCAAGTCTGAGATAGAAGCTGAAATTGATGAAGTTTCCGTGGAATCGGAGGATGAGTTTTACACTCCGGAAGAGCTGGAGCAGCTGGAGGATAAGTCTATGGCTTATATGGCTGCAAGGTTCAAGCATATCAAGTTCAAGAAGAATCCCCGGTACAAGAAAACTTCAGGGAACAAGTTTCAGAACAAAGAAGGATACTCAGGGTCAGGGTCTAGAAGTACTGGCAGTTACAAACCAAAAATGTACAACAAGAGCAAGGTCAGATGCTACAACTGCAATGACTTAGGGCACTTTGCAACAGAGTGCAGGAAACCCAAAGCGGCTCCTGTCAAAGAAAGAAGCAACTCATATGATAAGAAGAATTCTTATGAGGATCTGAAGAAAGAGAATGAAAAGCTCAAAGCTAAGTTGGAAGCAATGGTTGCCAAGCATAAAAGAAGGGCATACATTGCTGAGGGAAAAAGCTGGGATGACATGGATTCTGATGATGAACCTGTCCAGAGCAACTATGCATTTACATTAATGGCTGACACTGTCGAGGAATCTCCATCTCAGGTTTCTCCTGAAATTTCTGTTGATGACATGACTACTAATGATTATAAAAAGACTATAAATGAACTAGGTCAAGAGATGTATAACTTGCACACTTGTTTATTAACTTCAGAATCAGATAACTGTAGTATCTCTTTAAAGATAGCTAAACTTGAAGAACGGGTAGACGAGTTAGCTTTAGAGAAACTCATGAACACTAACCTTAAAGATAGAATTGAATATCTAGAGAATAAGGAGAAGTGTAATGCAGAAATTGAGGAATCCCCTAGGTCCCAAATAGCTGACCTAGAAACTAAGCTTAAGGCCTATCAGAATTCTGCTTTTCTACAGAAAGAGATCTTGGATAGTCAAAGGGTCGATAAGAAGGTTGCTATTGGCCTTGACTATAGTTCTTTAGAAAGTTCTAAAAGAAAGAAGAGAAAAGAAAATGAAGGTATATTTGTTTCAGCAGGGATTGAGAATGCTCGTGAAGGAACAAATGTACCTAAGATTCTAAAGAACACCAAGACCCCTATCTTTAGAAAGGCACAAACAGAACCTCTAATGGAAGAAGACCTTGTCATTAAGGAAGAGTTGAAAAATGAGGAAGTTGCTAAGCCTCAAGTAAAACAGGAAACACAAGACGTACCTTCTAATCCCCAAGTTAGAGAAGATTCTGATAAAACCGGATTAGGAAGTACTAGTTCCAACAAAAAGAAGAACAACGGGAATGGTAAGCTAGATGCTCAGAAAACCAACTCTAGGACTCCTAGTGCTAGAAAGGTTTGTAACAACTGCAATTCTACTAATCATCTTACTCATGCATGTAAAATGACTAAAGTAGATACCCATGTCACTAGCATGCCTAATACTGTTAACATGAATGCTGTTCATTTGCCATGTGGTAGAGTAGGTTGCATGCAATGTGCTATGAATATGATGTCTACATGTTTTACCATGTTAAATGCATCTTTTTATGCATCACCTACTATGAATATGAATATGCCTGCACCTTCTGTTGCCCCTGTGGCAAAGACTGCTAGTCCTTCTAAGAAGAAGGAGACTCCAAACTCCAAGTCTAAAAGCACTTCTGCTAAGACTAAAAAGGAGAAGAGTCCAGTCACCCCTGAACAAACACATGTTAAAACAGATTCGTTGATACTCCTGTTTCTACTAAACCACCTGGACCCAAGAACGTCTGGGTGCCAAAGAAAGTTTAATTCATTTGTGAATGCAGGGCACGGGAAAGAAAAGCAAAGTTGTGTGGGTTCTTGATAGTGGTTGTTCAAGACACATGACTGGAGAAAAGTCCCTGCTCACAGATGTGGTGATGAGAACCGGCCCGATTGTAATCTCTGGAGATGACAGCAAAGGATTCAAAACAGGATATGGTAAGCTGAAAGTTGGAAATGTCATCATTGAAGATATCTCTCTGGTAGAAGGACTCAAGCACAACTTACTAAGTATCAGTCAGTTCTGTGACAAAGGATACGACGTAATCTTTCAGAAGAAAGTTTGCTTGATCCAGAACCGGAAGAACAAGGATATTACACTCCGTGGTGTAAGAAAATCAAGTTTGTTTATAGCCGGCATAGATTCAGCAAGTAAGGAGGAGGTCAAGTGTTTCTATAGCAAGGCCTCTGCTGATGATAGTTGGTTATGGCATCGGAAGCTCTCACACTTGAACTTTAAGACTATGAATTCCTTAGTCAAAAGAGAACTTGTGAGAGGACTGCCACAGAAAGAATCCTGTCAAGAAGGACTCTGTGATGCATGTGAAAAAGGAAAGTCAAAGAAAGCATCACACAGGAGCAAAGGCATGACTGACATTGGTTCACCCCTTCAACTGATTCATATGGATCTGTTTGGACCAGTCAACATTCCTTCGATGTCAAGGAAAAGATATGCTCTTGTGATCGTCGATGACTACTCAAAATACACATGGGTATCATTCTTGCATACAAAGGATGAAGCAGCACACGTCATCATTGATCATATCAAGAAGATTGAAAAGGAAGCAAATTTGCCAGTAAGGGCAATCAGATCAGATAATGGAACAGAATTTCGTAATGTTGTTCTTAATGAGTTCTGTACTGATAAGGGCATCTCTCGTCAGAATTCAGCTCCAAGGACTCCACAACAAAATGGTGTCGTAGAAAGGAAGAACATGACCTTGATTGAAGCAGCAAGAACAATGATTAGTCAATCAAGACTTCCAATCTATTTCTGGGCTGAAGCTGTGAGTACTGCTTGCTACACTCAAAATCGTACCCTGATTAACAAAGATTTGGATAAGACTCCTTATGAAGTAATGGCCAACAGAAAACCATCACTAAGTTACTTTCATGTCTTTGGGGCCAAATGCTTTGTTATAAAAAAAGAGCATCTGGGAAAGTTTGATGCCAAAGCTGAAGAAGGCATTTTTCTGGGTTATTCATTAGAGTCTAAGGCCTACAGGGTTTATCTGATCAATGACAAGCTGATTGAAAGCATCAATGTAAGATTTGATGATACCAAGCTCCCACGTCTTCAAAAGGAAAATGAATCTGATTCTCTAGAATTTGAGAATTTAGATGACATCTATACAGGAGGAGATGAGCCTGAAGCTGATACTAGGGAACTTATTGCAAATGAAGGAACTGCTGATCCTGAACTATCTGGAGGAAGTATTAGCAACAATAAAAATGATCATCATGATCACAGTGGTCAAAGTGGAGGATCATCAAATAGAATTAGCATCAGTTCAGGGGAGCAAGTCACATCAGTGGATCTACTAGTCATCACACTCAACACAACTATGATTATGGTGAATCATCAAGATTGAATCTGCCAAGACAAAGGGTATGGAGTAGAGCCCATCCTATTGAACAAATCATTGGTGATCCAGATACAGGAGTGCAGACTAGAAGAGCAACTCAAAATGAAAGCAACTTTGCTGGTTTCTAGTCTCAGACAGAACCAAAAAAAGTTGAAGAGGCTCTAAATGATCCAGATTGGGTATCTGCAATACAGGAAGAACTTAATCAATTTGAAAGGCAGAAAGTTTGGAAGCTGGTGCCAAGACCTAAAGGAAAATCTATAATTGGCAGCAGATGGGTTTTTAGAAACAAGCTGGATGAAGATTGTATTATTACTGTGATTCCATATTTTAATGTGTTTGCATGTTTAATTGCATAACTAAAACTGCATATTTATCTATATTTGCAATTGTAACTAATTTGAGCGCAGCTTGCAGCAATCGGAATTATGGCCAAAAAACCAAGTAACAAGAAGGCGAAGAAGGTACAAGATCCTAACTGCAGCACTGAAGCCGTCGAAGTTCTGGAGGTGGAGGTCAAGGAACCATTGGAGGTGGAGGTCAAAGACCCCGAACCAGAAAAACAAGCAATGGATTGTCCGCAAGAAACTGTTACCACTACTGAAACTTAGAAAAAGTCCGGAGGTCCACGAGGTGTACGTGCTATGCACAAAGTACTTGTGAAAAAAGCTTGTGGAAAGAAGATAAAAGTTACGTGTGATGCACATGGAGTTCCTAATGGGGATAATAGGTCAAAGTTGCAGTCGTACATTGGCATGCTTGCAAAGACTATGGTTCCGATAGATATCAACAGTTGGCCACAAGTAGATTCAGAATTGAAAGAGAAGATATGGCTGGATATTTAGGTCTATTAAAATTTTCAATTATAAAGTATAATTGATTTACGTTTCATATGTTCATTGTATAACATGTTTAAGTCTGATTTGACAAGAGACTATGTGATGCCGTTTAAGGGACAGAAGAAAAATCTGAATAAGCCTCCACAAAGATATGCTTTTGTTTGCAAAGGTGCTTGGAAAAGATTTGTGGCCAAAAGGACTGCTTCGGATTGGGAGGTAATAGTACATTTTTATAGTGCATTTTTCCTTGCTTGTCAGTAATTCAGTTCTTAGTAATATTGAGAAAATTTTAATTATCTACTTCATTTATCGCAGAAAGTTCATGAAGATCAAAGTAATAGAGTAGCTAAGTGTAAATTTCCACACCGCTTGTCAAGAAAGGGATATATTGGATTGAAAGAAGAAGAAGTATGATCTTTATTAATGCCTAATAAATCATGTAGTGCTTAAATAAAATGAAGACCTAATTACAAAATCTAGTGTGTGTGTATATATATATATTCATATTTTCTATCTTCGATAAGTAATGTTGTTGATAATTTTTATTCAGATTGCAAAGAAAAAACCAGTGCCTAAGTTGAATGCGGACGACTTGCAAAAAATGAAGAGCCTTTTTTCTAGAGCAAACCCAGGTGTGAAAGTACCAAAGCGCTTTAGGTTGTTGTATAAACACGCAACAAGTTATATGCAAGCTACTGGAGCCTCGATACAAATCCCTTGTGATGCTTAGGTTTTTGGACGTCCAATAACAATTTATTTGTTGAATGAGAATGTGGTAGCTTTGCTGGAGTTTCAGATGATTGGTCAAGCAGTGATAACAACCTTTATGCTGTAAGTAATACAATTTTTTTTGTTTTTCTATTCTGCAACGAGAGGTATATATTGGATTCTAATGCAAATTTTATATCGTAGGCACTTGCATATTGAGTTAAGCAATTCTAAGGATATAGAGAAATTTTCATTTTGTGATCCGAATCCAGCATTGAAACTCAATGCTGACTTTGAAGACTACATTGTCGAACGGCCGGCTAAAGAAGATGCGGATCGGATTTTCTTCCTACCGCATATTCACAAGTATGTATTTATTGTTATTATTATTTTTAAGTTCATGGCAACAGTAAGCACTGGATTTTGTCACATACAACTTCTCTTTATTAAATATTTTGGTGTATAATTTAATGGCAACAATAAGCACTGGATTTTGTCTATAATCTGGGAAGGTCAAATTTACATTTTAAATCCAATGTCTCATCCACTTTGCTTCCCAGCACTTGAAAGGGCATTAACAATGTATTTTGATTTTTCGGTAAATTATTTTATATAATTTAAATTATGTAGATTGTTTCTCAAGTTTGACATGGATTAATTCTTTACAGTGCCGTAAGTTCTTTTAACATGAAAATCGGTAAAAGCGGCTATGTGCCCAAAGTAAATAATCTTACGGTAATTTTTAATTTTCTGCAAGTCGTTTTCATGCTTCTAGTTATCCTGCAGAATTTGTACATCATCTGGACTAATACTTTATTCAAAATGATGATAGGGATCTCCAAAACAGCCTGGGGGCCTTGAATGTGGCTATGTTGTGATGCGGTATATGAAAGACATTACTGAAGATGAGGGTCTTTCTTTTGTTGATAAGGTAATAATTTGTTTCTTTTTGTAACTGGGACTGTGGTCAGAAATTACTGAGTGAAGGCCATATGTTTTGAAATGGTTGTGACTGGAATGTAACCTTCTGTTGTTATTTGCACTGGTCAGAGAGGAGTCATGTATCTTACGATGAGGAAGAGCTCGAGGAGGTTCGGTGCGAGGTCCTGGAATTTATTCAATCTCATGTTTAATATATGGTTGGGGTATACTTTGCTAGTTAGTAATCAGAAATCTTATCAAGTGTATATTCTAGAATTTGGCTAAATTAAGTACAGTTATGCTTGGTGTTGGTGAATGCATTAGGATTGGTGGAGTTATGGCGAAGTTTATGGTTTATAGATGGTGGTGAATGTAGGCATGATCTAGTAATGGTAATTTTTGTTGGAGTTTGGTGAATATGGTAGTTTTTGTTGGAGTTTGGTGAATTATGGTAGTTTTTGTTGGAGTTTTGGAGAATTATGGTACTTTTTGTTGTTGGAGTTATGGTAAATGTTTATTTTGGTAATGGAAATTTGGATTGGTGGTATTTGTAATTGGATGTGTGCAATTTGGCTGGGTTTGTAATTCCAATTTTTTTCATTCTTATATACAGACATGACATCATTTTTTTTTACTGAAATTAAACTGATGTATATTGGTTCTTAAAGACAATGGTAAAACCGATGTATATTGGTGCTTAAAGACAATGGTAAAATTTTAAAACAGTGATGTGAAAAGGGGCTAACCACAACACATTTCCAACTTAACACCGATGTCTACAAATACATAAACATCTCTTCACCTTAAAATACCCAATGTCTAAAGCTTGCGTAGACAATGTTATAAAATACAAAACCTGATGTCTATCTCATATTTTCACTTCAATATTATAAGTTTTTTCAAGTCTAGCCCACATTACATAGCAGTTTTAAAAGTTTGATCATGCATAATTTGCTCAAAAGATCCAAATAAACATCGGTTTAATAAATTAAAATGATGTGATAACAAACATAGACATCAACGTTATACTTAAACACTGATGTCTAGCTATGTCATATATTCACTTCAACCTCACAAGTTTTTTCAAGTCAAGAACACATTATTACATAGACTTTTCAAAAGTGTGATCATGCATATTTTGCTCAAAAGAGGCTAATAGACAACGGCCATAAATCGATTTCTTTTGTTTTTCACATAGACATCACCGACAGCAACATCGGTTGCTATGTTCAATAGATAACGGCCATAAATCGATGTATATTGACAAATTTCTAGTAGTGTATATAGTTTATTTGTATAAGATTTGAACATCAAGAAGTTATTAATATAGATATATAAGTATACTACACATTTGGATCTCAATATATGGAAATTACAGCATAAATTATACCTATTCAAATATTTTGTTTGAATAAAATATATAAAGCATAAAAATTGTAAAATATAAACATGCAACAGACAATAAATAGCAAAATAATAGAATGAAGAAAAATTGTTGCTCACTCTAGAGGACTCGATCAAGAGATCAAACAAGGAGTCAGGAAATATTGCCAGTCAAATTTTAAAGCACTGAGTTGACGAGGCTATCAGAACGGGACAGATGACAATGCATGAACCTAGGGTGCACGACGTGATAGGAGTTCTGTAAGGTGTTTCAACTGCAATGTGTTGGGGCACTATAATGCCGAATGCAAGAGGCGGCGACCGGATAGAAATTTTAAACGAGAGGCAAACTTGGCACATATTAAGAGGATTAAAAAATTTCATACTGACAGAGGTGTTGAGTTTTGTTCCTCACAATTCACAACGTTTTGTGAGGATAGTGGGATTGTTAGGCACTACCCCGATCCCTACCACCCTCAACAAAATGGGATGGTGGAGCGGAAAAATAGAACAATTGTGGTGATGGCGAGGAGTTTCCTGAAGGCCAAGGAGGTTCCACCTGAATTTTGGGGTGAAGCAGTGAGTCCGTGTACGTACTTAACAGGCTACCCACACGAGCTCCTTCAAGCTATACACTGTATGAAGCTTGGTTTGGATTAAAACCCGGTATGAGCCACATCAGGATTTTTGGGTGGTGTGTATTTATGAAGATACCAAGTATTCAAAAGAGAAAATTGGATGATCGTGGTAAATATGTAGTGTACTTTGGAAGAGAGCCTGGTACAAAAGCCCATCGATTGTATGACCCTGAAGAGAAAAAGATTTTGGTCAGCAGAGACATGGTATTTGTGGAAGCAAAGACATGGGGCTGGAATGGTGTGACCGAGAAAGAAGAAGACACAATTGAAAGAACTCATACTCATTTCAACTCCTATTCAGTCACCAGTATCATCTCAGTCAAGTGAAGACAATATTGAAGAGTCGGACAAGAGCAGTACTCCAAAACATCTCAGGTCAATGAATGATATTTGTGATAATACAAAGAAAATAGAGGTTGAAGAGGAATTATTATTTCTGGGTGTGGAGGAGCCAGATACATATAACCTGGCATCTAAAGAGAGTCCTTGGAAGGATGCAATGAAAATTGAGATGGAAAATATTGAAAGAAACAACACCTGAAAGCTTGAAGTAGGTATATAAATTGAAGAAGAATACTGAAGGAGAAGTCGTGAAACATAAGGGGAGACTGGTTGCGAAAGGGTATGTTCAAAAACAAGGTATAGATTTTGATGAGGTTTGTGCACCAGTTACACGGATCGAAACAGTGAGACTATTACTGGCTTTCGAAGCAAAAAATAGCTGGGAGGTCGATCACTTTGATGTGAAATCAGCTTTCTTGATTGGTGATCTTCAGGAAGATGTATACGTAACGCAACCAGAAGGATTTGTCAAACATGGAAAGGAGCATCTAGTGTACAAGATGATAAAGGTGTTGTATGGACTTTGTCAGGCACCACAAGCCTGGTATGCAAAATTAAGCAAGTGTTTAGAAATCCTGGGTTTCACACAATGTCCATACAAGCATGCACTATATACAAAACGTGAAGGGAGCCACAATTTGATAATTGGAGTATATGTAGTTGATTTGTTAGTCACGGGAACAAGCATATCACTTATCAAAAGGTTCAAGGAGGAAATGAGGAAGAAATCTGATATGATTGATTTGGGAAAATTGTCTCACTATCTGGGCATAGAGGTCATTCAGCAGGGAGAGTATATACTGTTGAAGCAGATGTCTTATGCAAGGAAGATACTGGAAAGATGGGGTACGACAAAATGTAAGCCTACACAAGGATGAGAACGGGAAAGCTGTGGATTAAACTGAATATGAGAGTGCAGGACTCAATTATATGGTTCATACTCGACCAGATATAGCATATGCTGTTGGAATTATTAGCCGTTATATGTAAAGACCTACTGTTATGCATTGGAACACTGTGAAACGTATAATGCGCTATTTGAAAGGCACATTGAGTTATGGGTTGTTGTATTCCGCTCGAAGCAATAAAATATGTTATCAGGTTATTCCGATAGTGATTTAGCAGGAGAAGTTGATGACAGTAAAAGTACAAGAGGGATGGTGTTTTATCTAAATGAAAACTTACCTGCAGGATATCTCATAAACAGCGTTGTGTGGCTTTATCATCTTGTGAAGCTGAGTTCATTGCAGCTACAGCAGCTGCATGTCAAGGTATATGGTTACGCAAGATAAAAAGATTGGTCGAGTGTTAAGGAGAAAGGAGAACGTTCCAGAGAATTGCTAACCAAATTGTCCGTCCCGGAACACGGTTCCATTCCATACCAAGTCGATGTGATTCGCATTCAGTTTGTCGATTCCTGCGATTCACTGAAATTCCGACTACTTAGTCTTTTAAAAAGACAAAATAAAGAAACAAGAAGAAGAGGTAAATAGAAGGCTTAAATATTTATTGAGAAACGTAAAAACATTAGAAAAAAGATGGAGAAGAGGAGAAGACGATGCCTCGATTGTCGTAAAAGGAGTAATCGATTTTGCTTCATGCAGTTCAGCGATATTCCTTTACTAGTTTAATGGCCTTTCTTGATTTATGTGCAACACTGAATGCCTAGTTTTGTTGGAGCCTACACCTCATCAACAATGACCAGAATCTGTTTACATTTTTATTTTTGTGAAATATATGTAGCCCGTTCATATTTTTACACGCAAACCAACATAAGGTGTTTAAATAACATCTTAATATATTATTCCGTCCGTCCAACAATACAATTCTCTTTTGAAAAATTTATGCATATTAAAGAAACATTAATTAGATAATATTTTCTCACATGTACCCCTAAAAAATGCATAATTGTGACTTTTATTTAACCGTCATTAATTATTGTACAACTTTCAAGAAGTGTAATTTTGGAATAATGTCAATATATTTGCATTGGAAACTACAAGTGGACAAGTATTATTGGAAAAAAATTTCTTCCCTCTCAATTCTTTACACTTTTTTTATATTATAGCACGTGAAAAATGAAAATTACAAGTACTAGATATCAAAGCATGATTTATATATATATATTTACTACTCTCTCTTCCCTCTCAATTCTTTACACTTTTTTATATTGTTCAACACGTATTTCAAGACGCATATAAACATAGTTTCATAACTTTTTTTATAAAAAATTCTTTTTGTAATAAAATTTATATAATAAATATTTATCAAACTATATTTTATGAGAGCAGTAGAATGCGTGCCTAGCCACGTCCCCAATGTAAACATTTGAGGTGATGGAATGAGTAGGCAATCCAAAGAAATTTTAGAAGGAAAAAAAATTAAAGGCTATGCTAATAGATATCCTGTAATTTTACTTTGAGGGTAACAATATAGAAAACGATAAGAATTAAGAGAATGCTTCAAGGAGGCTTTTTAGTGACAAGTATGTGAGTGAAATTAGGGATAGTGTGTAATATTAGATGATAATAAAATATATATATGTGGGCCAACATCGGTTGTGATTAAAATAAAAAACATAATAAAAATGTGCATGCTTCATAAATCTAAGTGAAATGAAACTCATAACTAAGCTTCAAGAGGGTTTTGTTCTCCAATATAGTTCAACTTTTCGTATTCATTAATATTGTAGTACTTAATGTTGTTTGGTTGGAGAGTGGTATGGGATTGGAATCAGAAATAGCACAATAGTGGTATGGGGTTGAGTTATAATTTTTGATATCATGTATTTTGTTGGGTGGTGGAATAAATGTGGTTGAATTAATTATTTACAAATTTAAACAGAAACATAAAAGATAAATCACAAGCCATATATAAACAAAGAAAAATAAACTAGTACATGAAAGGTAGCCATGAGTCTTGTGTTTCATATATATTACTCAGTTTTACAACTAGAGCTAAAAATCTAGTGTATGGAATAATTACACCCTTAATTGCTGACCATTCTTTAATACAAATAAACTAAGAGCACATATCACATCAAAAGATTATCAAAAATCTACGTTTTTAAACCTCAAAAGGAAAGAATTCATGAAATAACAACCAAGACCAAGATGCAGGGTGAGCTTGTTGTCATTTCATTATACATCAATGATCAAATCACAATAATTCTTCAAAAACTCATACTTTTAGGATACTGATCTAAAACTATCACCCAGTCCATTCAAAATCAGTCAGTGCCCTATTAAAATCTAGTGTCATATATTTTAATCACCTTTGATATTGATATATAAAAAATTGAAAATCATTACCTCCCTAGTAGATTGCTATGGTTTAAGACAAACCTGCATCCTATATGAATGAAATAGATACCATCTCCCCGTTTTTTTGGCCACTAAGCACCGTGTTTTCTTCTAAACAGAACAAAATGAAAAGAAAACATACAGTTTATCCCGAGCCATGAAGGAGAACAGATACAAAGTACAAACCCTGTGTTCCTGTATAAGACTACTAGGATAGGCTGGCCATTGTATCTTGACACATTCTTCTATGTATCCCGATTCTCATTTTTGATATCTATTAGACAAATTAACCAAACTAATACTAATTTTTCAAAAAGAAAAATATAAAATTTTTTCACATCATCTTTTAGATTTTGGTATATGAGATCAAGTAGATATTATCAAACATTATAATAGGGCATGTATCTCTCCTTATATGGAGCACGGTATATCTAGATTTTTCATTATTTATTTATTTCTCTAAAAAAATATATTTTCTTAAAAAAGTATCCAAGACTGTTTAAGATTCTCTACATATATCTTGTTTATATTCAAAGGGTGTAATCCATTGGGATTCTTTTGTGTTTTTATTTTTTTTTGAAATTCATATATATATTCAGTTCGGATTTTAAAAACACATTGGAATTTTGAGATATTCAACAAATATTTTAAATTATCATGATAAAATCGTGTAGTATTCAATTAGTATTTAAAAATCTACTTAAAAACGAGATGACATTCAATTGAGATTATTAAGAAAATCTATTAATATTTATGACATATTGAGATTATTTAATATCCATTAAAATCTGACAATATATTAATTGAGATTATTGAGAATTTATTAAATTATGATAATATTTAAATATTAATAGACTTTTTTATATTTTTTAAAAAATGGTGATTTTGGATTTTTTTGGGACTTTATAATGATTTTTGTGATATTGTTGGTTTTATTTTATGTTTTCATAAAACTCACCAGAATTGACCAGATTGTTTGCTTACATCCAAAGAGTTTACATATAATTTATTCCACATGCCCAAAACAGCGCATAAAATCAAGATAGTTATAATTTTCTAATTTATATAGAAATTCATTAAAATCAGAGTTTATTCTGTTTTGCACCCCACTCATTTTGGCCAAAATCACTTTATTACCTAAAAACATGAGTTCTAAATACATTTTATTATTTCAAATATATTTCGAAACATAATATGAGGAGACAACATGAACGAAAATTATAAGTAATTGAAAGTGTTTCCGAATTATCAAAAAATCATCGAAATCTGAAATTAATTGAATTTATTACGAATTTTTACAAGATCTCTAATTTTATAATCTATTAAAAAATTTCAATAATTTTAAATTTTATTTGTTTTAAAAGGATCTTTTAGTTCTCTACGTTCTTTAAGAATTTTCAAAAAATATCATTTAGAGGGTCAAAAAAATTAAATAAAGGTCCATATATAATTAATTTTTTAATATTGCCCAAACTACCCCTAGTCTTTTAATAAAAAGGTGAAAAGTGATGCGCGTGGATGCATAGTGCAATTATAGAAAGTATAGTATAGGTAATAAAGTCATTTTGGCCAGAAGCATGGGCGCAAAAAGGAATAAACTCTTAAAATCAACCCCAACATATTGAAATTAGATGATAAAAATATCATGGTAATAAATCAAAACATGACAATATTCAGTATTTCTATAGACTTAAAAGCTCTAAGAATAAAGAATTTGAGAGACTAGAGAGTGTTTTATTATATATATATATATATATATATATATATATATATATATATATATATATATATATATATATATATATATATATATATATATGGGATGGTTCAACGAGGAACCAGTATATTTGAGTAACCTGGTAACTATGCATATCAGCCGCAGGATTGTATCCAGAATAAGTTACTGTGCACTGTAACCTATTATATATAACTGTCAATGTGTGTGAAACACGCGGCCCACCCATCAATCCCTTTTGTTTTTGTTTGAATTTTTTATATTCTCTATTTCATTATATTTTATTTTTCTTATTATATTTTATGTTTCATATTTTTTATTATCTTCTTTGTTCCTTAAAAAGTATTAACACCAAAATTTTATAACATATATATCAAAGATAAATTAAAAAAAATACTTTTGTGTTGTGTAATTCTTTATTATATTTTAAAATATAAATTTTAAAATTCTTTTGTATTTTCTCGAATTTACAGAACATAAAAATATTATATGATAGATTATAATTTGTTTTCAAAATACAGAACATATAATGTTCGGTAAAAATTTATTAAAAAAATTTCAAGAACACAGAACATGAAAAGTATAAAAGTTGAAAGAATAATGAAAATACAGGATACAAGAAATATATTAAATTGTTAATACAGTAGTAGGTCTGAATATACTTATTTGGTGTGTTTTTGAAGAACTTAGGATACATGTCACTAAAATATATCAAAATTTGTACTAAAATGTATAAAATATAATATAATAAAATACAGGACATTGTTTTTGTTATTTTTATTCTTATTTTGTTATATGAAAGAATTTGTGTTCTGTATTTTATATAATTTTAACAATATCAATTAAAAATTATAATTTACAATATAGAAATAAATATGTACTTTATTTAAACTACTTACTAACATATTTTATATAACAAAATATAAAACATAAAAAAATATTATAAATCAAGAAACAATCATGTCATGGAAATGGAAATATAGAGTATAAAAAATACAGGACATGTATGTATTTTTTATTCTTCTTTTTATGAGTACCTGTCTAGGGAACTTATGGTAGGTGTTTACTGAACATGATTAGGTTTAAAGACAAGCCTGTGTTCCGCCTGTTTTTTAACTCAAGCGTCTTCCTATTTTCGTGTATCTTTTTAAGTGTTATAGGAGTTCCCAGGTTACTATATTAGTAGTTCATATATATATATATATATATATATATATATATATATATATATATATATATATATATATGTATGTATATGTGACGGACCCAACTTAAATAACCGACTAAAACATGCATATCGATATATATAATTAAACTACAGAGTTATAAAGATTAATCTACACGTCTAATCCACAATCCCGGAATCACCAGGAATGAATATGAACAACAACTAAAGTTATTACAACCCAAATAGAAATCCAAATTAAGTCTAAGTCAAACTACAGTTTTTAAATCCCAAAAGTTCAAAAGAAATTAACTAGGGAACTACGAGTTCCCAACCTGTCCCATCATACGGCGGAAAGCAATCCCGTTGCCTGAGGTGGTCTTACGAGCGGTCTGCTTGAAACGGGCCATTCTCGGGTTTCACTGAAGGGTTATAACAACAACAATATATATGAGCAAAAAGCTCAGCAAGTGAAAACAGTAAATAAAACAGTTCACAATATGCAATATATCAAGTGCAAAGGCAACAACGGATATCACAAGGTATAAACACAAGTAAAGGTGCAATGTGGGATATCAATTTATTGGAATTGGAAACACACAGCGCTACGAGCATTGAGGGGTGATCAGCCTACACCAAGCTCCGAACCACATAAAGTGATTCAACCAGGGAGGATCCTCGGCACACATTGGCCATAAACAGACATCAGGCTCCCCGCTACTGATGCTGCAATAATTGACTGGCGCCTCAGTCATAATATAAAATTATTATCCAATTCCTTTTAAGGTCATTTCAAATCAAATCATTTTCAAAAGAAGGGGTCTTGATCAAAGACAAGTTATAAGCAAGGATGTTTTCAAAATACAAGTGATCTGTCAAAAGTAAAGGATGTTATTAAGATCAGGGTTCCAAATAAGATAATTCAGGTTAATGTGGGGTATCAGTTCTCATTATTCATCAAGGACTATTGGAGCATAATCATGTGGGTGTAGGGTAATAACATATGAAAAAGGTAATTCATGTGTTAAGGGTATTATTGGAATCCAAAGTTATGATCATGAGGGGTAATAAGGTAATTCAACCCTAAATAACAGTAATTCAACGTTCACAGGGTATACAATTATAAAGCAAGTATAAAGGAAGAGTTTCACTTGCCTGGATAAAGCTTACTGCACTCTTGTATAGATGCTTCTAGGGGTTCCTTGCCTGGCCTCCTACTTGCACCTATAATTAATGGTATCCTCGTCACTAACTACCCTTTCGCGTATAAATATATATATACATATATATAAAATATAAACTTAAACTTAATTAAAACAAGTAACATAATCATCAAGTAATACACATAGCAAGTAAAGCATGGCACTTTATCATTTAACTATTATCACTTAAGAATCTCAAACTACACCTAAGTCACTTAAGCATTTAATCAAGTAGCACATAAGGTCTAAGACCAATACCTCCTAATTATACTCTACTGACTTAAACTTAACCAATTAATAGTAAGGCACACTTGTGCCCCACCTCCCAAGACTTACAAGTGAAGTGCAACCTAAGTGACTCACTAGTATGCTTACCTTGGCGACACTTGGGTGCCTTGGTAAAAGAATGCATCTACACTAAGTGAATTGACTTAAACTAACTTGCACTCTCTAATATGACTTAAAACTAACTCATGGATTCAATATGAGGTCAAGGCCTCACTGATGACACGTTAAAATGCAATGCATACTAAGTTGGTACTAGAATGTGACTCCATGTGTGACACTTGTGTTTTTTAGTGGAAATGAGGCATCTCCACTTAAGGTAATGACTCCAAACCAATTTCTAAAGGTTGAAGCAATCTTAAACAAATATTGTGAAGTGGTGTGACTCAAAGGCCTTGCCTATATGGTCCTTAAAAACTAGTGTACCAAAGTGACCATTCTGCCTTGGCAGTTTGGCACCTCTTGGGGGTTTTGGCAAAAACAAGTGTTTCTACTATGTGCCTTGGTGAAATTGTGACTCTACTGGATACTTAAGACTTAAATATAAGTTGTGCACTTGGAATGACACTAAGGCCTTGCTCAGGCCTCCTTGGGCCTCTAAACAAAGTTGGCACAGAGCACCCTGCCCTGCTGTGGGGACTGCCGTGAACTTACCAACTTGAGACTCACTAATCTCACTCACTACACCAATCCAATGACTCAAATAGCTTCCTAAAACTTCCCTAAGCTCATCTAAATCAATGCCCCATGAGGGCCTCATCAATGACAAGGTGTTAACCACTTAAGGACACAATTAATTCTAAAGTGCCCTGTTCTGGGGTGTACTCTGAAATTTGTGTGTGCATCTATGTAAATGATGGTTTTTATGACTCTTATGGCTACTGGAGACTTGTATACAACAAGTCCCAACTCCAGGAGACTTGGGCCTATGAGGGCCTAAGCATGACACATCTATTTCTCATGGTTTCTAAGGTGCAAAACTCTGCCATGGTGTGTGTGTGTCTCCTTCCACCTTAACACCCTCCAAACACCGCAAACCAACAAACCAAGCCTCAAATCCTACCCTACAATATACATGCACCTACTGACTAGCTACTCCAAGCAAGATATCACAAAATCCAACCTCATATAAGCATAAACCCGAGGCATTTGTAGAGCAAAAACAGAGCAGAATTTCAGGGAGCATATATGAGCAAATTTCGAGTATATCAACATGGTATTCACATAATAGCTACTGATTACTACTAGATATCATCATACACACCATAAACTATCATTTTAGCACTTGGAACATGGCATGCATTACTCAAAAATCACATACAAAACTCAATTTCGAAGCTTAACACTCGGTTTTCAAATAACTCAACATGCATCACTAGAGTTTCTTATACATAGCTTTATCTCATCATATAACATCAAAATACTAACATGCAAGGGCTGAAATTACACCAAACTCTTACCAAAGCATCACACCCTTCGAATATACAAGAAACCAAACTCAAAACCATCAAAACTTCAAAGAAAACAAACCATTCCCTCGGCTCCCTTTGAGTTCATTGCCGAGGGTGATGAATCAAGTGCTTTTTGGCTAAAATGAGATGTAAACCTCACCAAAAACACATCAAGATCATCATTTAGGAACCTCCAAAATGGTGACTCTAAATCCACAAGGATCAAAGCCCCATTTCGGCTCCAAATCAACATGCAACAAAAGTTTCTAACCTCAAGTGAAGATGCAAGCTTAGAGAGTGAAAGTCTTGGCCTCCAAAAGCTTGAAATGAAAGAGAATGGAAGAAAATGGTGGAGAGAGGGGAGGGTTTTTGGGTTCAGCCGAGAGAGAGGGTGAGGGAGAGAGAAGAGAGAGATGAGAGAAGTGGGTTTGTGTGTTGTGGTTGTATATGATCATGTGAAGTGTGGAAGCATGTGTTAGCTTGTTTTCTAGTGTTTTGACTTGACCAACTAATGGTAGTGGAGTGTAGAATGACTAGATTATCCTTCTCTCTAGTGTTAGTGTAAAATGCATGCAAGGGTAATGTAGTCTTTTGATAATTAATAAAAGTGTGATTAAGAGAGTATTAAAAGAAAGAGTTTTAATAAATAAAGTACAAATCTATAAATCATGAAATTAATATCACAAATAATATGAGATTTTAGAAGTTTAATAAAATAGTTTTCACAAATTTTGGACAAGAAATGAATTTTAAAAGAAATATTACAAGTAGAGCTCTAATAGTCACATTTCACATAAATATAAAACACGAATATAATACACGTAAAACCTCGAGAAGAATATATACAATGAAACGCTATTTTACAAGCTAAAGTTATCGGCTACTCGCAATTTATCAAATATCACTAAATCGCATATATCTCTATTATTATTTAATCGGGTAGCGACAACGATCACCTTTATTACTAAAAAGTCAAAACCGTCGCAACTAGTAATATTATTTAATCGCGTAGCGAGAATTATTCACCAAAAGTCATATAAGTACATTCTAACGATATACGAAAGTCACGTAACGATAAATGAGTCAAATTCACATAGTTTGGCAATTAAAACACGAAGTTTAATATATCACCAAAATGAAATACTGTAATATATATAAGTCAAATATTACAGGCGTTACAGTATATATGTATATATATATATTATATGTGTGGTTTGTGTCTGATATATATATAGAGACTTAAGTTCTATGGAGTACAAAAAAATTGGAGTATTGGAGTACAAAGTTTGATAAAATGTAATCAAGTCATCTAAATTTCAATTTTTTTTGTCCAATAATATTTGTAAATATTTGACAACCTGCACATTATGTTCTGCAACATAAACATCGTGATCAAATGGTAGAATAATTACTTTTATAAATCATAGGACTCTATGTTCTGCAATATAACTAATAAGCAGAACAATAATTTTAATACTTGTTAAAGTTGAAAGATATTAATGATTAATTGACAATTATGTGCAAGACAACTTATAAATGATAGATTATATCAAAATTTGGATAATCAATGATATTATATAGGATCAAACTAAAAAATTATGATTTAATTGTACTCCAATACTCCAATGTTTTTATGTACTCCATAGAACTTAACTAATATATATAGGGGGAGGTTCAAAAGAGACGGGGCATAAGCGAGAGACGTGAGGTACGTGAATGCTGACCGTTGGATCAGTCTTGATCTTGTAATCTAAGCAAATACTATACGTATTGTATAAATCGTATTAAATTATGATTAAGGGTAGTATACGGAAGATTTTAAAACAAAAAAATCTCTATACGTATATTTGTTTGAATCGATTTAAGATTCATTACAAAACTTACCAAATAACACTCTTCTTGATTGATTCTTATCCTTTTTTAATCTGTTTCCATTTTGAGTCGGTACAGTTGTCTCTGTACAATCGTCTTATCCTTGCGCACGAACGGGAGCTCTATGCGATGGAGAACACTAGCAGGAACACTTAAGTGCATTCGAATTCTGGTTTAATTTCTTTTTCGCGAAAGTTTTGAACTATGTATCTTAATAATATATTACTTTCTTCTGAATTCTTGTCTACGAGATTAGACCGTTACGTTTCATTCTTTTATTGTTTACAGATGCTTGTAGCAATACTGTGTTTGATCACCATAGGTTTGATTAAAATTTTGATGTTGATATGCAAGAGCTTGGTAAAGATTGGATCCCTGAATGTGCTGAGGGATTGAAACCATTCATTGATCAGCATTTTAGTGATCTTGATCAAGCTTTTATTTTCTACAAGGAATACGGTAGATCATCTGGATTTGATGTACGTCGTTCCACTGAAAGGAGTGACAAGGATGGTAATACTATAGAGAAGTATTTTGTTTGCTCAAGATCGGGACGTCCTGACGACAAAAATGTTGATAGAAAACTCCAAAAGAGGAGGAGAACAGTTTCAACAAAGTGTGAATGCCATGCAGACCTTGTGCTTGCTTCACATCAACTAGGTGGTTTTTATGTGAAAAAGTTCACAGAATCGCACAATCACCCTTTTGCAGGAAAGGGAGGAATGCAATTCCTAAGGTGTAGTAGGTCTCTAACCGAGTTCCACAGAACATTTATCTTTGATGCGTACAAATCAAACATTGGTGCTTCACGAGCGTATACAATTTTTAAATCAATGATCGGTTCATATGAAGATGTAGGAGCTACTGTTGTTGATTTTAAGAACTTTGCCAGGGATATCAACTAGGTGGTTTTTATGTGAAAAAGTTCACAGAATCGCACAATCACCCTTTTGCAGGAAAGGGAGGAATGCAATTCCTAAGGTGTAGTAGGTCTCTAACCGAGTTCCACAGAACATTTATCTTTGATGCGTACAAATCAAACATTGGTGCTTCACGAGCGTATACAATTTTTAAATCAATGATCGGTTCATATGAAGATGTAGGAGCTACTGTTGTTGATTTTAAGAACTTTGCCAGGGATATTAAACAACACATTGGGAAGCACGACGCTGATATGATTGTCCAGAAATTCAGGGATATACAAGAATCTTCAAACTCGAGTTTTAGATTTGAATATAGAACCGACTCGGGAAATCATCTCACTCAATTATTCTGGGCAGATGATGAAGGCAGGAAAAACTATGAAGTATTTGGTGATGCTGTTTCTTTTGATGCAACGTATAGGACAAACAAGTATGGCATGGTTTTCATTCCTATTGTAGGAATTGACAATCACTGGAAGAGTGTGACTTTTGGGGCGATTTTGCTTGAACGGGAAGACAACGAAAACTATATATGGGCATGCGAATCTTTCAAGAAGGTGTTTGGTAAGGATCCTAAATGTATTATTACAGATCAAGATTTAGCAATGAAAGCTGCTCTTCAGATTTCCTTCCCACTTGTTAAGCATCGGCTTTGTATGTGGCATATAATGAAAAAATTTCCTTCTAAGGTAAATAACATATTAGATTGTGTTCATTTAATCTCATGTATTGTTAGAAGAATTTGAATAATAAAACATGTGCATCTGTATAAAAAATGTCTGAGTTGTTAGTAAAAAGATGCTGATTATTCCACAACTCTTTTTTCGCAGCTAGGAACTGTTTTCTGTGCTGAATCAGGATTCATGGACAAACTTGGACGAGTAATCTGGGCAGATCACATAACGCCAGATGAATTTGAACAAGGATGGATAGATGCTGTTGATGAATTTGACTTGAACGAGAATGTTTGGCTAAAAGAAATGTTTGACATGAGATCTTTGTGGATTCCAGCATACTTTAATGATGAACCAATGGTAGGACTTATGCAGACAACATCGAGGTCAGAAAGTTCTAATTTTTATTTTGGAAATTATGTCCAACGAGGTGATACACTTTCAGAGTTTTACATATGCTATCAGAGTGCAATTGAAAAACAAAGGAACAACGCTAAGAAACTGACACACTATGATGACTTCACACCAAAAACAATTACAGACAGAGAGATTGAAAAAGATGCGATAAGACTTGACACAAGGGATCTGTTTTACAAGGTTCAAGAAGAGATAAGAGCTGGTTGTATGGATATTATCCTATTGGGCATGACTTGTCTGGACAATGTGAAGAAAATAAAGATCCAAGAACCAGGGAATAGAACCAGGATTTTTGAGGTTTTGTACTTTGTTTTTGAGAATTTTTATTCGAAGAATACTTGATAGGATTATATAATACTGATTACAATAATTAAATTTTTCTAACACCATGCATATGTTTTTAGGTTGAACTTAACATGGAAACACATTTTATTGAATGTTCGTGCAAACTGTTCACCAGGGTTGGCTATCTATGTTCCCATGCCTTTTTCTTCCTTGGTATTTGTGGAATTAGAATAATACCGCGACAGTATGTCTCAAACAGATGGTTGAAGAACGCAGTTGAGCGCTTCAGCACACTTGAACTTGGAGAAATATCTGATAGAGATGCAACAATTTTATCTAGGCGTGTGCAGACACAAGATTGTTGGTTTGAGTTCCAAGGCTGCCTAAGCGACGCATCTGGTAATGCTGATGTTTTAGAGTATATTAAAAACGGACTTTCTAGCATGAGGAAACACATAACAACAACAATGAAGAAACCAAGAACTCGATTAAACTCAGAGAAGATCGAAGAATTAATAGATTCTCATGTTGTCAATGAGATTACAATACACAATCCTAACAAAAGCAACAACAAGGGCAGCAGGAAAAGAATCATATCAGGAGCAGAGAAATCAATTGGGTGCAACAATAGGAAAATGAGGAAATGTGCAACTTTTCAGGTTTATGCTTATCATGATTCAAGGACTTGTCGTGAGAAGACTTAACATTAAACTTGTCCTGAGAACATAGTGCTATATTTGTTAAAGTTCTTTACAATTTTTTTATAGGATGGTTGTTTTTGTTTGCTTTTATCTATTGTGTGCTCGCACGTTCCTACACTTGTATGTTTATATACAATAAGAACAAGTTCAGGAACACTATTCATATGAATTCTATATTATGTGAACAGTTTTATAGCGACTTATGTTTCTCATAAGTCTGAATTATTCTGTTAAGTTTGCTATGAGAAATAAAACAAAGATACATTCGTTAAACCAGATTACTGTACATACAAATAACTTAATAATATACATTACCGAACACTCCGAAAGGGGTATTGTTATCTAATAACATACTGACTACAGTCATTAGATAATTTTCTTCTCAGAGGAATCAAAAACAGTTATACCGTTTGTTCAAAAGTTTTGCTACTTGCATCAATCTAGAATCCACCACAGTAGTAGAATTACATAAAAGCGTCAAATTCAATCATTGGTTGTACCACTGTTCAAAATGAAGTGATTAGCTTCATTATTCAGTTCGACGAAAGTGAATTTTATATCTTCAATCTTTTCATCTTTATTGCTTTCTTTCTCTGCAGATATGATATGGGACATTAATGTACTCTGGATCGAGTGGTATGAATCCAAAAGAGATTCAAGTAGTGAATACTTATCCTGCAAGAGTTTTTTAAAATGGTCAAGATCTGAACAATATAGATAACATTGATTGTTGGTTCAAAGAACCTCACTATATGGTATAAATTTAAAAAGTTGACTTACCTTAATCATATCATTCTTTATAGTATTCTCTTCACCACTCAAAACATGTTGATTTTTGGTTGCATGATGTGAGATTTTGCCCTGCATAAGAACAAAAAGTTTATCTCATTAACAACATTATCTGACACTGGATAACAAAAAGAAAAGTAAATTCCAATTGCTCGTTCATATAAAAATCAGCACAAAAATATACAAGCAAAAGGGACAATATGTGATTGTTTAGGTTCTTTAAAAAAACAATACCTAATTTTGATGCGTGTCATCAGTGTTCCATTCCTTCCCCTGATTTTGGAGCACGCCAGTAGTGTTCCATTCCTTCCCAGCAAATGTATTCTTTAACAAATTCACTAAACGTTATAAGAATAATGTAGAAATATCTAAGGAATTTTTTAGTACCATCTTTAATTTATACCTTTTTAATTGTATCCCAATCATATTCATCTGCATTACTCTTTGCAGAAATTCCAGGACCTCTTATCCTATCATTGTACTGCGGTAATACAAATGATCATAATCTTTGAAAAAAAAATAGATTATTTTAACTGAAAATAGTATGATATTCATATATTTACATTTCATAAGTCAAAATATGCAACCTTCTTTTTCTTTTTCACATTCGGAATCTCCACAGATAATGGGCATTCATCCAAATTTGGACCTTTTGACAGATGGAGTTCTCCATTTACTATGAGAGAATTTGATATCATGTACTCTTCCATCATCTTCAAACAATAACTATTCCACGGGATAAATCTTGGAAGTATATCATTTGGAAAAAATCGCCGTCCAAAGTGGAAGTCCAGAAAGAAGTACTAGATTTTTGTTTAAAGTTGTTAGCAAATTATTTAAATGAGATTCATGTCATTTAATAAAAGGGAAACATACCAATATGAAAGGAAGTGACCCTGTGTAGTATTTTGTCTCAGCATCATTTGACCAGAATTTTCCTGAGTTCTTTAGGCTTCGCACTACCAACTCACACCAGTTATAGTTTGAGCAGTTATCTAGATCACAACAGAAGCCCAATAATTTCTTTCGGATATAAGAATTACATGGTGCCTGGATCAGGAAACTTATCAATACAGAAACAAAGTTTTTCTTAAAATTTAAATCCACAGTAGTAGAATTCTTGGTCAACTGTATAATATCAGTAACAGCTACTCTCAAAGAATTCTTTTTAAACTTTAATTGTTTCTTCCACTCTGTAGCCAATGATTTACTGTTCACGAAGGTTATCAAGTTTGGTCCCAGTGGCAAACCAAGAACGCGGTGAACGTCATTCTCTGTGATTTTTACTGTGGCTTCATCAACCATCATACAACAATTAGCAAAATCAAATTTTTTTGCAATACAGAATCCAAGATATCTTGGATAGTCACTTAATGAGAAGTCTAGAACATAGCCAAAACCCGTTCTCCTTACCCACTCTTTCTGCGAAAGAGTTAGGTCCTGAATCATGTCACAGAACAGAGCAGGACTCAATTTCATATGTATTCTGTGTTCTAAGTTAACCAGCTTATGTTCTCCCTCTTGCGCCACAGTAGAATGCTCGTTGTCAGCTTCGTTGCTCTTTCTTTTCCTATCGGTGCAGGACTATGTAAAAAAAGAATATATATTTTATTAGTTTAAATATCAAACATAAACATTTATTATTATTGAAATCTTTTATTGGAACTGTGAAAGTTTTGAGCTATGTTTACTGCATCAGTGGTTGTCGTTAAATCCCTGACTACATTCTTTGAATCTTTACTACCAACAACTGATGAAATAAGATTGCCTGTTGTATTAATTGAAAACAAATAATCAAATAGTAAAAAATATAAAATAATTGAATTCGAGGACATCTAACATATTCAACTTTCACATGAGAACTCACAGTTAACACATATTTGCTTTATCAGCTCAAGTATACAAGAATCAGAACGTCTTTCGTCCTCTGTGCTATGTTCACTAGCTTCCATTTGGTATTCATCTTTAAGATTAAAAAAGAACTAAGCTTTAAATAATAAATTAAAGGATGATAATGTAATTATAATGCAAACTACTTGGCTTACGTTCATCTCTAAAAACTTTAATCAAAGCAGTTTTGAAATCTTCAAATTGTCCCCTGGTAAACCATTTCTGACTAAACTAAATGACATTACAAGACAAAGATTCAGTAATGTCTCGAACACTACAGAGAATAATGAAAATAAAAACTTAATCATTGAAAGGATTAACAATTATAGTCTTACAAAACCAGGGTAGTGCTCCATTAAGCTATATCTGTCTGGACTCATTTTCACAAACAAAGTCGTGTAAAATAACACGAAAAATCCACAACTTTCGTTATCTACTTGTTTTGGCACCTGTAAAGTCAATAATCTGCTTCACTGAAAGTAGTTTTTTAGTAAATCAAAATTGCAATAATTTTGAATTTGTCATATTACCTCTGGAATCAGGAATGGTATGTTATCACAGTACTTAAGATCAGAACAATCCATTTTGGCATATTTGTAAAAAGAGGAAAGCAATCTGTAATGTGAAGACATTTATCGCAAATATTTTGTCATATAATCTATCTGGCAGGTAATTTTACAAAACGTACAATATATTAGATTACCCTCGAAGAAATTCCTCAATAGTAGTTGAGTCCGAACCCTTCAGAGAATCCAGAAGAAGCATTGTAGGTCGTTCAACCCCTCCTCTTAATTTGTAGTTTGGATTGCACAATATCACCAACACCGAATGTTTCCTGAGATAATAAACTATTTACAATTGTTTTCACCACTCTAAGTTTGTTTATTGAAAAAATCACAGTCTTATAGTATCGAAACACTAACCACAAGCATAGGGGAAAAAAAACATATCTTCTGCTGAAGAACTTTTGTTTACCAAAGTTCTTAAATAGACCCTCGTCATCACCATTTGAATCGTAGTAATTTTTGATTAGCATTGGATCAACAAAGAGACAAGTTTTTGCTTTTTCCTCACCAAGCGTTTTCCACAACAAACTGTATCAAATGGATTCGTGTTTATAAATTTCACAATTTCAACAAATCTTTTAACATGCAAAGCAACATTCAATTAAAAATTTAATTGTACCTTATATATTGATCAGCCTGAGCATCACTCAAGCTTTCTGTATCTAATGGATTCACTACAAAGAATTAAATTGAATAATCAGAACTGCGATTGAATTTTTATGAAAGATCTAAACGAACAATTCATAGAAATGATACCTATGTCCCTCTCTCCAGCGAATCGAGCTGTTCTCCTCATCTTGAATCGTAGTTGCGATCTCCCTTTTCGTGCTTTTCTTTAAAACCCTGATTTCTTTAAGAATCCAAACACTCCGTAAGTGATGGTTGTTGGACAGAGTTCAGCAAAATATAGACAGAAATGACTGCTTTTTAGTTTTGTCTTAGTACACTATATCTGATATATTTTTTGATCAGTCAAGGGAATCTTAGTACCGTATGTCTGATATATTTATTGATCAGTCAAGGGAATATTATTTTATGGAAATATACCTATGAATTAAAAAATATTTTTATATGATGTGTTTTCTAAATAAACCTATTTTTAGAATAACATAATATAGACATTATAATCAAAGTACAGTACGTCATTTAATACACGTGTTTGTTCTCTTAATTAAATGAATTTGAGATAATGTTTTTTGAGATAATAAATTTTGTTACATATTGTTCTATGTGTTTCGTTCCCTATAAGATACTCTTATTCTAGTAATATAATATTAAATGGTACTGTTATGTTCTTTTATCTGTTGAGTTCTAGATTCTCTACGGTGTTCAGTAAGATTTTTTTAATTTTTTTCAAGTGTTCCTTGATCTATGTGTGTTTATATATAATTTAATTGAAAAAATGACATAAAAATTCTAGTACAAGTAATCATGTTTTTCAAAGTTTTAACTCAAATAGAGCAAAAATATTAGAGATTCCTAGATTCATTATGGTGTTAGGGGGGAATAATTGCATTAGATGTTGTTCAATTCGAAATATGATAATCTATTTATTTGTTTATACTGTTTCCTTTTAATTTCTATGTTTTTGAAGTCCAATTATGGTAATTGTTATTAAGATATTTATAATAAATCGGTTCTTAATATCCCTTTAGATGTTTATGTTTGAATAATCGTAACAATGTACATTACCAAATTCTTCATTGTGTTCATTAGTATTCACTTTAAAAAGATGAGCTAGAACTTCCGAAATGTTAATTTTGTTTGTAGATTATAAATTGAATATATTTAATAAATTGTTACATTAAGTACAGTATCTAATACTATTGACTATTTTTTATAGTTTTTCCTGTGATCACGCGTATCTAAAAAATATATTATAACAATAAAGAACACTTAAGGAAACATGTATGAAGTTTTCTCGATCTGATTAGAATGATATCCGGAATAAATTTGGGTTTTTATAAAGAACACTTGTTACTTTTAAATACTTACCAAAAAACAAGACTTGTTTGATTTGTCATTATATTTTTTGTTAATGTCAGAGTAATGTTGATAGATACAAATCAGTTTTTTAAGCCCTGTTATTCATAAATATAAAATTAATTATGTTAATTTCACGAATAAATTCTACCATAATTATCATTTATACTGCTTCAAAAAAGTGATTATAGAGAACCACTTACCGATACTTGTCCTACCATCCCTTCAATTATAAAAGCAAGTATAGAACAAGTTGAAAAGAAACAGAACTACAAACCATTGAAAAGACAATTCATCCAGATTTTTAGATTATAAAACATTTTTGAAAGCTTCCAAAACTTTCAGTTTAGTCAACAAACAAGTTTGCCTTTTCATTCAACTCCTTAAAAGATTTCTTTATGGAATCCATCTTCTCATTGCCAGCAATGTCATCTGCATAAAGAATGTGCAGCAACAACGTCTGGATCGACTTGTAAGAACTTAAAAGAGATTCCAGCAAAGTGTATTTTCCCTAAAAAGCAATGTTAAAAAAATATTAAGAAGCACAACTAACTAAACAAGAGAAGAACTGGCACAACAATGATCAAAATGACAAACTTACATGATTGTCTTCGTTTTCAGATGCATTACTCGTTGAGGTCGTTCCCTGATAAATAAAATCCGATATAAAACAATTTATACCAAAACACTAACGAGATTAAGTGACATAAAAAATTGTGTCAAACCTGTTCATAGTGTGCCTTTGATCTTTTATGTTGTTCTTGATCAAAATAAGGCATCTGAATTGATGGTGGCTTAAAAATGAATGCCATTTATTGTATAATAATATTACAAGATTCATTTTGAAACAATAGTAGATTTTAGTGTGTAATTTTTTCTTCAAAAACTGTTACACATGAAAAATTTATTCTAGGATAAAAACAGTAATATTACCCTTTGTTCGCCCTGTGTGCGATTGATTTCTGCGTCCATTCCAAAAGCACTTGTATCCTTCACAATATGAATTAAATCAGTTTTTTAAAATTATTATTCATAATTAAAAAATTCACAAAATAACATGCAAACCTTGTCATGGAATGAGTCCTAACATGTTTTTTTATTTTGTTGTGTAAAGTTCCATTCCAAACCTTTATTGTGCCCCTAAGTAAGAAAATCAAGTTTTAAAAACAATTAGGTTCTCTACAAAATCAGGTTGAAATGGTATAACATTAAGTTAATGTTTGATTATACCTTTGGTATCAAATCCCAATCCATATCATCGCCATCGTGCACCTTAAAAAAGTTAACACAACAGAGGAAACTTAAAACATCAGTTAATATAACACCCACAATTGCTTTTCCACGTGAATCTTATGAGATTTTTTGTGTAAGGTACAATACGTTTAAATTTGTGTTAGGGAACACAGAAGTCAAGAGAGCTTACCATGTGCTCGTCAACAAAATCAGGGATCTCTGAACTACCTATGTGTGGAGCAGTCTCAGCATTACTCTGTAATATTATAATATACATAAGTATTTTGGAAAAATCTAGAAAGGAGCAAATTCAAAACTAGATACAAACAAATTACTTAATAGAAAAATTGTTTATTTATCTGCTAACCTTTATCCTGCAGCTTTCTAAGGTCAAGTAGTCGACACATACATTCTGCAAAAAACCATTGACTATACATCCTCTTTGTATCAAAACCTGTTCCACCTTATCCAAACAATAATTGTTCCATGGTAGGAACCTAGGTTTGATTCTCTCGGGAAAACAGCTTTTACCAATGTGACTATCAAGGAAGAAGTACTGGAAAAAGTATTTCAGATGTTACTGTCATATTTGTTTGGCACTAATACCTATAAGATACATAATTTTTTACAACAGAAGTGCATACCAGAAGGAGGGGTAGAGGTCCCGTGTAGTATTCTGTTTCATCCTTTTGAAGCCAAAATCTAGTAGTCTTTTTCAAACAACTAATAACAAACTCACACCAATTATAATCGAAACATCTGTCTAAGTTACAACAAAAACGCAACAACTTTTGTCTAATGAACGAATTTGAAGGAGGCTGGAAAAAGAAACAAAACATCAGAGAAATAAAGTTCTTTTTGAAGTTCTCATCTGATAGTGTTGAATCTTTAACAACAGACAGAACATCTTTCACAGCGACTCTGAAAGGATCTTTGTTATCACTGTATTGCTTTCTCCATTCCCTTGCCAGTGAATCACTCTTAATGAATGGTACAGAGACTTTGGTCCTATCGGCAAACCAAGCACACGATGAACATCATTTTCTGTAATTTGTAGAATCTTATTGTCCACCATGATACCGCAGGAGTCACAATCAAAATTTTTACAACAATATAAGACCGATATTTTGGATAACTATGAAGATTAAAGTCCAAGATACTTCCAAAACCGGTCTTAGTAACCCAGTCTTTCTGAGAGCTACTCAAACTCTCGATCATATCACAGAAGAATGTTGGATTTAATTTCATAAACAGTTTATGCCGTTTTGCATGCTCTTCAGTGATTTGGCTCTTCGTACTGGTTTCTGCAACATCCTGCATAGTCCCCAATGGTAAGATACAATTAACATTGATTTGTTTATATCTTTTTAGAAGTTAAGAACATTGATCATTTACCAAATCAACAAAGTTGCTTTTTTTGACCTCAACTCGCTGTCTCTTAGCCTTTTTCTTATCACAACTCGACATACCAGTCACTGCATTGTTCATCCAAAAAAAAGAGCAGAACATAACCACACCATATATCTTTATGATAAAGAAGACTGATGTGGATTACTGTAAATTCTCCTCCTTCATTCCAAAAAATTATCATGTACTTATAATTAAGTAGTTAAGGAATTCACCTTCAAATGAAAACGATACAACCAGCGCCATCATCTCCATATGAAATCTTTTTGTCCCAGAAGCACAACCTGTGTGAAAACACATATAAAGATCCTTCCAAAAAGTTATATGAGTGTCGTAAAACGTACCCTTTTTTCCAAAGATTCCTAATAATCTGCATCTGAATTTATCAAATTCCTCACAACTAAACCAATTCCTTGACATCTGTGTTTTTTTGTATAGGAATAGTTAGAAAAACTAGTGATATGTTTTGATAAAAATAAATAGATCTGGTCAATGTGTATAGGTGTAGATCTTACAAATGAAGGATAATCAATCATTATATTCAATGTTGGCGGACACATTTTTAAGAACAGGGTTGTGTAATACAACACGAAGAATCCACAGCTTTTCTCATCATTCTGCTTTGGTACCTGGTATTTTGTTAACAAACACTATTCAACTATTCAACAATATTCCATTATTCAACAAGTAATATGTCTAATTACCTCAGGCAATAAAAAAGGGATAGTTTTTAGATTCTTCTGGGTACAATCTCTCTTTGCATATTTGAAAAGTGATCTCAGCAACCTAATTTAAAAATGTATTTTTACAGTCGATATAAATATAACAAAACATAGTACACAGTAATAGAAATGTAGAAAAATACCTTCTCATAAATTCTTCTGGCTTCCTCGAAAGAGATCCTTTCAGAGAATCCAATAGTAACATTGTTGGACGTTCACTACCAGCTCTTAGATCATTACCCGGATTGCATAAAATCACTAACATCCAGTGATTCCTGGTTTAAACAAATTTGTAACTAATTTTAACTATATATACATTTAATAACACAACTATAAACAAAAATGGTAGCTTTAATTGTTAAGTTTAGTATTACATACCAGAGACATAGTGGAAAGAAAACATATTGTCTTTGGAAGAAATTGTCCCTCAACAGTTTTTATAGACTTTTACTCTACCCTCTACATTAGTATAGTAACTCGTCATTAGAAGAGAATCAACATATAGACATCCTTTAGCTTTCTCATTATCCAGTGATGCCCACAAACAACTACATAATCATTTAAAGAAAAAAATCAAAACTTAGTAATTCTTATCAATTCGTTACATGCAAAAGAGAATTCTAATCACAAATCAAACTCGATACCTTAAATATTGATCCGCCTGGTCATCGTTTAGCTTTTTTGGATCAGCTAATAAACACAGAGAAGAAATTCGATTAGTAATTTGAAGTATTAAATCATGTTTGGGAAGCAATGAAATCTAAAATTAAAAGCAAAGGGTTCCTCTTCCAATACATAATTCGATGCTGTCGGAGAACCTAAGCCTCTTCCTCATTCTTTCTTTCTGGAGTTCTGTTTGTTCTGCTGAGTTCGTGTAAGTATGTGGAAGTGGAAATCTCAAGTTCTAGAACCTATAATTTAACATTTAAGACCACAGCATAAACAATTAAGAATCTCCTAATTTTGGGTTGTGTGTAGAGTGTTAGCTTTGATTTTTTTAAATCAAACTCCTGGAAAGTTTAGCGCACTTAATCAGGGATTCCCTACATACATTACCCTGAAAAATTCATTAAGACATCCTTATTAAACAACATTCATTTGTTCAAAAAGTCAAACACTTTACTAAAAGCTCGTGTAATAAAGTTTAAATGTTTAAAATTTATAATATCTTCAAAAATAGGTTAGGATAATTATAAATTTAACAAATTCATTATTAAAAAAAACCTCTTTTTAAAAATATATACATATGTATATAAAAATCATTTTTATTTTTATGTATATAAAAAAATATATATATGTATATAAAAATCATAAAAATATATATTTTTATGTATATAAATATACATGAAGAGAGATGAAATTCAGTTTAGTACAGTATGAGGGCAATAACTATCTCAGCTGTAATATACGGTCTTAAAGTTCGAAGGATATGTCTTATATTAGCTTTCATCATACTATGGGTGAGCTTAAAATAAGTGATTATTGCTTAAAAATAAATAAGTGGAATAGAATTTAGAAGTAAGATAAGACTTACAAGTGATTAAACTGTTTGGGAAAAATGTAGAATCCTTGAAAAAAAAGATAGCATTCCTAACTTTTTATAAGTTCTTTTTTGTCTTATTACACAAATGGTACGAATAAGTGCTCATAACTTATAATCCAAAAGATGGACTTATAAACCTTAAACAAACACCCACTTTTTTTATTTCGTGAATACATTACTTATCAATTGAATTTAGTACATTTTTGATAGCAATGACTATATCAGTTGTAAAAGGCGCATGTTTGTTTGAAAAAATTCTTATCAATTTTTATTTATATTTATTTGTTTAAAAAAATAACATTATCTTATGGATATATTTTTTGTGTTTATATAATATATAAACGTGTTGTATATTGTAACTAGATTTAATAAAGAACATCAATTTAACAAATAAAACAAAGGAAATTTTGATATAAAGTTAAGATTGATAGATGTCTGTAAATGAATCCAGAGTTACTTTTTTTTGTTTCATAATAAGTATATGATGTCTGTAAACAAAGGAATGTGTTAATCTTTCGTCTTTCATAATAAGTATATGATGTGTTTTTTTTTGTTTTAGTTGCGATCTATAGTGCCTCCCGTCAAAAAGTCATAGGATGTTGTGTTTTTGGAAGTGTTTGGAACATATTCAAGATTCCAGTGGATTTTATATAGAATTAAAAATGGAATGAGTTTCGTTTTTTGGGTAATGATCTTAGATGGGTTCTTAATATGTAGGTTATACGAGGTAAGTAACACAAACGAATAAATCTCTAGTGTTCTCATTTTTAAATAAATATGGATCACGATGCTTTTTTCCGTTATGGCACGATTTTTATCCTACAACAAAAAACGAAAAAACTTATAAAAAGAACTCATGAAGGAACACGTCGACAAATCCAATAAAAGCTTTGTTTGAAAATAATCCCAAAAAGTGATCCTCGACACTTCACCCCACGTTAAACCAAAAAAATGGACAAGCGCATTTAGTACGTGCATTGATTGTCTTTTTGCTGTTTGCTTTTTGTTTCCTCAATCGGCGTGAGCAAGCATTTTTCTTTCAAATCAAACGCCTCAGTGATTTCAAAATTAACTACAATTTAGCTTAATTCTTATTCCAAACAGTTTTTATATTTTTTTATTTTTTTCCCAATGGTTTCTATACATGGAAACTATTTCTTACTCTCCCCAAAGTCGTATAAATGTATAAGCTTTTATACTTTTAAAACACTAAAGAGAATATCAAAAATGTTACAGAGATAAAACTCTTAAAAAACTTGCAAGAAAAAAAGTAACGTTGCAGTCAATGTAGTCAAGTATAAACGTATATGGAACGTATATGATTAACATTCTTGAACAATATATGGACTGCGTCTTGAAGTGATTCATCAACAAGAATCATTTCAAAAAAGTTAATCAATTTTTACATAATCCAATTAATACAATTAAAAATGAATGTTAATTTAAAAAAATTCATTACGATCCAAAAAATAAATTTTAAAAACTACAATTTTATTTCTGTTTATATTTCCTAATGTTTCATGTGCAACGCACGAACTGGAAAAATTATGTTACAAACTAACTAATAGAACACATATGAAAACCCGTATCTAATTCAGAAAGGTGTTTCTTTGGATATATTCCATTAAGTGTTCTTAATCTGATTTCTTTTTTTATATTTTTTCTAATACTGCCTTTCCCGTGTCACATATATTGATTGTTAGAAAAAAAATTAAGAATCGTCATTTTTAAACATCGTTTTTGAATTTAAACATTTACAACTATAAAAAAAAATGTGTGCCAATATATCAATAAAAGTTACTTTAGATCAAAATCATGAATTTTCATTTTTGTTCATCCGCTGAAAAATTACATCGACATGTAAGAAAAGTAATTACTGTTATCTAGTTCTTATCTTCTTTGCGTTCGGCCTCAATAAGCTTCGAGGCTTTCCGGCTTTCGACTTCAGCTGGAATTAAATCTTTCCTTGCACTTCGTTCCTCAATTTGCTTCTTCAGCAAATCTATCACAGTTTGATGGTGCGCAAGTTAATTTTCCATTAGCCTTATGTTCTCCTGAAGATTGGCATTATCCTCCACCAAGCATTTTATTCTTTCTTCCAAAACACTCTTATCGGCGATGATTCGAATGGTTTTGATGGTGATTGTGAGCCCATTTGTATTAAAAGGGTTTGGGCTTGGAATTTGTAAACTTGCGTTAACTGTTCAATGGGTTTATAAAGATAAATTTAAAACTGACCTTTGAAGTTCTTTGTTTTTCATATGGTAAGTATTATTGAGATGTATTAAATGCGTGCAGAAAGTTGTTGGCAAAATCGTGTGGGGCAGTCACATAGTCAGTTTCTTTTTTCTCTTTATAAAAGCATCGAAGAACATTCTTTCGAACAATTTATATATTATACACAAAACTAAAATTAACGATATGAAAAAATGCTGTTAATCTCTCATTAGGACATTAGTATTTTTGTAGAAACCTTAATTGCATCTCTATAAATACATTTGATATTTTCTAAAAATTATCTTAATTCTAATTTAATTAAAAAAATTTATAAAGTTCTCTTGAGTATTAATAATTTAAATAGATACATTTGTGAGATTCTTTTAAGTGTTTTACTGATTTATAGAGATTATAGAGATACATTAAGAGTATGTTATGTGACTATGTTTTTACTTAATGAGGTTCTTTACTGTTATTTTTAAAAGAAACAATAAAACTAAAAACACAAAAAAAAATGAAGTAGTTCTTCTTTAGAAATTTCATAAATTTCTTTTACATTTTTTAATTGACAATCAACAAAATAGTTTTGTTGATTTAATTGACAATCAACAAAATAATTTGTTGATTTTGTTCAATCAACAAAATTTTCTATAATCAATTTTAAAATAAAATGGTTTGCTTAAATCAGATGATTTTTTAACATATTTTCCACCTTGTTTGATCCTTCCTAATATCTTATTTTAATGAACATCATTACGTGACGGGCTTCCGAATGTTATTCTCTTTGTGTTCTGCAACAGTTTTAACGTGGCGAGGTTGAAATATTCGAAAATATCTTCTAGGCAGAATAATACCAATCAGCCGCAAGTTCTTCGAAGAGTTCTGCTGGACACGAATTCAAATGTGTGATTGGTACTCTTTTCTGGATCGAATACGATGACAGTCTTATAGCCATAAGATTTGAAGATCTTTCAACGTATCGAAGAATACAAGATGGTGCTGCCATGTCCTTTAATCTACGTATATTTAATAGAATATCACTATAATTTGCGTTCTGGTTCGGATTATTGACAAGGTGAACTGCTGTTGCTGAGTCAGACTCGACCTCAGTATACCGTTGTTCTTCATCGTCCGCTAATTTAAAACCATAATATATAGCCAACAAATCAGTATATAGCGGATCTGCAAAATCTCTAGTATCGTAATATCCAGAAAAAAAATGACCCGACGTACTCCGCATGAGGCAACCAATCGAAGACAAACGAATTTGTTCATCAGAGTGACCACTTACGTTGATATTCAGAATACCAGCGGGAGGTTATTCCATGGAGTCATTTTTTTACCTACAAGAATTTATGATGAACCAATAAAAAGATCTTTATATATAGATGACTGGCAAGAGACATTGATGTGTAATTTTTTTAATGGTAAGAATTTTTTCAGCACACTAATTAAGAGTCATTAATAAAGAATAACTTATACATTAAACAATAATAACATGTAAATTTTAAAACGGGAAACCGTTAAAGACAATGGACATGTTAAAATGTCAAAGATATCATAATTTTAGGAAGGTAAAAAGTTACGCGTTATATCGGATTAAATCTTGTCGATGTAATCTTACTCGTCATGTGGTCTTACAGCATACAAATGCCTGTACAAAAATGTTCGATGACCAAAAATCAAAGATTATATTTTTGTAATCTTTGACTGTGTAAGAACAACAAAATGAATCTTAAAAATTTATTTATTATTTCTATAAAATTTTTGTTCATTTTCAATACACATTATAACCAAAAAATAATTATAAAGGTTTAATCTGTATGTGACAAAAAATATAATATTTAACACTCTATTATTAAAAATAAAAAATTCTAAAAGCATCGCAAAATAACACACACAACTATTAATGTATTTTTTTTAAAAAGGTGTCTTCATCTGTGAGAACGAATTAAAAAGTCGATTTTAAAATAATTACATGAGTCGTTTTGGTAAGTGTGTTCAGCATGTCAGCTAGGCAAGCAAATTCGAAGCACTCATAAGGCTAAGAATATGGTATCAACTTCTCAACCTCTAGAACTCTTACACTTAGACTTGTTTGGTCCTGAGGCTTATAAAAAGCATTGGAGGTAAGCAATATTGTTTGGTTGTTGTTGATGATTATTCTCGATATTCATGGACTTTATTTCTTCGTACTAAAGATTGTGCATTTGAAGAATTTGAAATTCTAATCAAACATCTTGAGAATAAGTTGAAAACCAAGCTTATAGGTATAAGGAGTGATCATGGAGGTGAATTCCAAAAGGACTTCGTTACATACTGTGAAGAAAGAGGAATCACTCACCAATTCTCAGCTCCAAGGACACCTCAACAAAATGGATTTGTAGAGCGCAAAAACAGGTCACTTCAGGAAACAGCAAGGACGTTATTGCAAGAAAGCAAGCTGCCAAGAAGTTTCTGGGCGGAAGCAGTCAATACAGCCTGCTATGTTCTGAACAGGGTGATCATTAGGCCTATCTTGAACAAGACTCCATATGCGTTGCTGAGAAACAAGACTCCTAATATCGGGTACTTTAAAGTTTTTGGTTCTAAATGTTTTGTTCTTAAAAAGATTGATAGAGTTGGTAAATTTGATGCTAAATCTTTTGAAGCTATCTTTCTTGGTTATTCTTCAACTAGTCGTGCATATAGATATTATAATTTAGATAAACAATACTGTTGAAGAATCTATTGATATTGTCTTCAAAGAACCTAACAATGATCTGCCAAGAGATGAAGAAGATGATGCAGGTATTGATCCAAATGCTTCACCTCAATCTGATGAGAAGAAATCAGAGGAAGCTGCTACTCCAGAATCTAAGCAAGCTGAAACTCCATCTTCACAGACTGTCACTCCATCACAGCAAGCTGGAACATCATCTCAGCCTACTGGAATGACATCTCAACAAGCTGGATCTTCATCTCAGCAAGGTGGAACACGAATCTCAGCAAGCTGGACTCTCCTCTACAGTCAGGAATCTCTCCAACATTCTATCTCAAATGAAGCTTGATGGATCCTATGATGATGATGTACCTCCTACAAAGCGGGTTCGAACATCTCATGAAGAAATATCTCAAAAAACTCTGCCCAAAGCTACAAGGACAGTGAAGAATCATCCTCCCGAGTTGGTGATTGGTGACATATCAGAAGGAATCAAGACAAGAAAAGGAAAAGCAAACTTTTGTGCCTAAGCTGCTTTTCTAGCTCAAGAAGAACCAAAATCTGTTCAAGAAGCTCTCAAAGATGAAAATTGGATCATGGCTATGCAAGAAGAACTCAACCAATTTGAAAGATGTGATGTTTGGGAATTGGTAAAGCGTCCAGAGAATGCATCATTTGTTGGTACTAGATGGGTATTCAAGAACAAGCTTGATGAAGAAGGTACTATCACTCGCAACAAAGCAAGGCTTGTGGCTCAAGGATACAACCAACAAGAAGGAATCAATTTTGATCAAACATATGCTCCGGTTGCTCGCTTGGAATCAATCAGAATGCTCTTGGCTTATGCATGCTACAAAAAGATCAAGCTGTTTCAGATGGATGTGAAGAGTGCTTTCCTAAACGGCCTGCGGGAAGAGGAAGTTTATGTAAAACAGCCGCCTGGTTTTGAACATGAACAATATCCAGACTACGTCTACAAGTTGAAGAAAGCTCTTTATGGATTGAAACAAGCTCCTAGATCATGGTACAAGAGGCTCAGTAAGTTCTTAATTAAGAATGGTTTTGTACGAGGCAAGATTGATCCTACTCTCTTTACAAAATCTCTTAATGGTAAATCCTAGTAGTCCAAGTTTATGTTGATGATATTGGGGCTGTTTGTTTAAGAAAGCAGAAGCTGCTTCTGGCTTCTGTTTCTCTTGACCCGTTTGTGTAAAGAAGTAGAAGCACTTTTAAGAAGCTGAGAATGCTAGCTTCTCTCTCACAGCTTCTGCTTCTTTTCCAAACACTTTATTAACTTATTTACTTCTCACTTCTGCTCCACTTCTCTAGTTTAAGCAAGAAGTCACTTCTTTTAAGCTTGCCCAAACGGCCCCATTATCTTTGGGTCTACTAATAATGAACTTTGTGAGTGGTTTTCGAAATGTATGCATAGTGAATTTGACATGAGCATGATGGGTGAGCTCAACTATTTCTTGCGTCTTCAAATCAAGCAAACTTCTGATGGTATCTATGTGCACCAAGGAAAGTATGTGAAAGAGTTGCTGAAGAGATTTGGATTTGAAAATGTCAAGTCAAAACCCACTCTAATGTCTCAACCAGCAAGCTGTTTTCAGATGAATCAGGTAAAAGTGTGATATAAACACGATATCGAGGTATGGATTGGATCTTTATTATATCTAACAGCCTCTAGGCCTGATATCATGTATAGTGTATGTGTTTGTGCACGGTTTCAAGCTAATCCAAAGGAGTCTCACTTAATGCTATTAAGAGGATCTTTCGATACTAACTGGTACTATTAATCTTGGACTTTTCCATCCTTTTTCAAATACATTTGATCTCGTGGGGTATAGTGATGCAGACTATGCTGGTTCTCAAACGGATAGAAAGCACTAGTGGTGTTTGTAATTTTCTTGGTTCTAGCTTGGTATGTTGGCAAAGCAAGAAGCAAACATCCGTAGCGCGCTCTACAACTGAAGGTGAATATCTAGCTGCGGGGAGCTGTTGTTCTCAAATACTTTGGATGGTGCAGACTCTCAAGATTTTGGAATCAAATGTGACAAAGTTCCAATTTATGTGACAACACTAGCACAATAAATATCTCAGAAAATCCGGTTCTTCACTCTCGCACAAAGCATATCGACGTTCGA
>NC_030388.2:33083472-33167126 GCF_001625215.2 Daucus carota subsp. sativus | reverse complement strand
TATATTATATATTATAGATATATATACATTACGAATAACTGATCCCCGATTAGGGGATTAGGTGGTATTCAATAATTTCATATGTTTGTCTCATAATATGTGATTCTTCTTATTTCTCGTAATTTATCACTGAGTTTTGAACACAATTGAATGATTCATGAACCTTTAATTGTACTAGCCTTTAACCCGTGCGAAGCACGGGCGACTTATAATTCGTAATTTATTATTTAAATTTTAATATCATTTTATCAATATTTTAGTATTAATGAGTCGAATTTTAATTAATTATATTATCCACAGATTGTATGTTCTCACGATAATTTAGCTTTTACAATTTATTATCTATTTATAATTTTTTTTGTTATTAATATGTGAGGATTATTATTCAATTGATTTTAAATCAGATTGTTCATATTTCAATTATAAATTATATTTAAAAGGATAATGATAAAATTTTTGTCTTGTAATATAAGATGAGTGTTTTTATTATTTAAAACTGTTTAACAGTCTCCATATGTTGTAGACTTCTAGTTCTATAGAAAGAGCACTATACCCATGTTGGCTTATTATAGTATAGTATAGATTCGTAGAAATTATATTGAATAGAGCACGTTATGAAACTATAAATTCTTGGATCTTAATAGTTTATGACTTATATTTTTATTAATAATGAAAAAGAAGTTGAAGATATAATGTAAGCCCTGCAATGCATTTTGTGAAAGGAAATAAACACCACCAGAAGAATTATTTTTACCAAAATAAATGAACAAGATATCACATAAGTTAGACATTCATAAAATCAATTGAATAATCCTTATTATTAAATTGCTTCACATTATCATTATATCGTACGTAGTTTTAAATTCCTGTCAAATAATACTCATTTCCTACCAATTTATAATAGATACTTTTATAATTATTTTGGTGCAAAAAAATTAAGTATTTCCTACCATTTGGGTTTTTCCGTACCAATCTTTTATGTCACCCCTGTTTTAATTCCTACCGAGTACTACCTATTTCCTACCCGTTTATAGTATATATATATTTAATAATTATTTAGGTAAAAAATAATAATACATTTTTTTGTGAGGAATTGAAACATTCATTGGTTAAAGTGCTTTTTTTATAAATATATATGTTTTTTATACATATTACACAAATAGTGTCAAAGCAAGTTTAATTCACAAAAATACCTTATTTCTCTGTCCATATTTTCAAAAATACATTAATTTTGTTTGAGTGTTTGAGCCGAATAGAAGCTCATTCACTCTTAACTCCCGCGCTCTGATCTCAGGTGTTTCTTCCTCACCTCCGCACTCCGTCATCATCAACTAGCATCTAAACGCATTAACAAGTTACATCTGTGTATGCAGAAAAATATGAACTCTAATAGGACTGGAATTAATAGCTACGTACAGACTTCAGGAATGCTGGTTGGCCAACAATGACCTGGAGTTCAGGTGTTACAACACATACTTTGTTTAATCCCCTCAATCTCAACAGAAATGTTTAACATATTAAATTACATGTTCACAAGTTGAATCGCAGAACCAAACTCCATTGGGCAGTAGGCTTTTCAATTTCAGGCGACGAGTTTGAGCTGCAACAGAAAAGCTTAACATATTAAAGTTGTTGAAGAAGTTCATGGCAATGACAAATATACAGTTCTAGTACAGCACTCTTATATTCTAGGTAACTTACATATACGCTCGCCTGGTTAGACATACTGATCACTTTTGTTAAAGTCTTCCCTGTCTCTTTTCATCTAACCATTCCAAAATCATGAGGAACACTGTTTATAGCAAATAGTTTAAATAAACAAATACATGCGTTTCAGTACATATACACTACTATATACACACATTTTGACAGTAGTAAGGGGAAAACAAATAAGACAAGCTACACCATTGTAGAAAGACAATATAACTTAAAATAGGCGCACCTCTACACCAAGACGAACTGTATGAACTGATGAGGGGCATCGATCACGCATAATAAAGCTACCTCCTTGGTAACAGACTGAACAATTGTCATCATTAGAATTTTTCCGACCATCGTGCCCATCGTTGATTCTGAGCTTTAGCTGCATCTGGCACTTAAAACATAATATTTGGTGCCTCTCTTGAAACATATAATTAATTTCCAAGCAACCCTATCAACTTTTTGATCTTGTCTCTTGCCATCTTTTCACTGCTCTGCCTATCCCTCCTTTAGTAATTCCAAACTTATGTTCTGTCTCCTTGGCTCGAATTCATTTATTATAAATTTTCACCAAACATATGGCATCACAATTTATTCGTTATACCATATTTGCGTTTGAAAATGTGGGTACAAAGCCGCACATTTTCAAGCCATTTTGAGCATATATAAATTTGAGTGAGTCGTGATAGGGTGTTCATAACAAGTCATGTTTGGATTGTTTTCAATTGAACTCGCGGATACATACCTAACTGTGAACAAAAAAAAGTGGAATATCAAGGTTTGAATAGATAAATTCATTGGTCACTGAATTGTCATAATACAGAGAAAAAAATTATCTACATATATAGCATCATTATGTACATCAAGAGCGAAGATATAAACAGTTAATGTTAGTAGTTTTGACACAAATCCACAGCTCCAAAACACCTCCTTTGTCCATGCCGACCCATCAAACTTCGTGCTATGGTCCAGAGGAACAACTGATCCTCAAGGAGCTGCCCATAACAGTTCCTAGTGTCCATCCATTCCTCGAGAAATGTTTAACATATTAAAATACCTGTACAAAAGTTGAATTGCAGAACCAAACTCCATTGGGCATTAGGCTTTTCAATTTTAGGCAACAAGTATGAGCTGCAAAAGAAATGTTTAACATATTAAACTTGTTAAAGAAGTTCATGGCAATGACATATATACAGATCTAGTACAGCATTCTTATATTCTAGGTAACTTACATATACGCTCGCGGGTTGCACTTACAGATCACTGTTAAAGTCTTCCGTGTCTCTTTTCATTTGGCCCCTTCCACAAATCATGCAGTGCCAGGACGAATTGATTGGCGATGATGATGAGTATGATGAACTTTATTCTGATCTTTAGATGCATCTGGCACTTAAAGGAACTACCATCCAAGAAATATGTATTGGCTAAGTAAATCCTCAACACCAAATTCAAAATAATCCCCATCCCTCTTTTCATTTCTTACTACCCCATCCCCTCTCAATTCAATTCCCACCCATTTCACTGATTTCATGGGTTTTAGACGCGCCAAGATTACAAGGGAGGCCATGCGAAACATGATTACAAGGGTCGACAGAATCAGCAATCTCCCAGACTCGCTACTCATCATCCTCTCCTTGCTTCCCTTCGATTTAGCCGTGCGCACCAGCGTTTTGTCCAAGAGATGGAGGCGTCTTTGCATGTCACTCTCGAATGCTCTTTTCGATGATAGGTTCTTGAGTTCTGGGAAGTTATTTTTTCGACTAATGAGTCGGTCAAGGAGATCTTGGTGAACATATTATAATAAATTATGTTAATTGATGTATTTATCTCAAAAACAGTTAGCATGTTAATTGAAATTAAGATTCTCACCAATTGAGTTTTTTTATCCTATCAAATATATATATTTCTTTACCAATTAAAAACATAATAATTTATCGAACTAAATCCATTAACTCATAATTTTATTATAAAATTTGTAACAAGACAATTTAGTAAACTTAAAATGAATAACTAGTGCAAAATATTAGCTACCATAAAAGATACTACCTGCATCGTACATGTCCCAAGGAGGCGGATTCAAAGTCATACTGGAGCATTTTCTTCATTATTTCAAATAATTCTTCACAAAACTGAAATAAGATAAACATCAAATTATGTTTGCCATATAAAATTTTATAGACTAATTCATAAATATAAAGATAAATACAATCTATGATTTTTAAGAAAAGAATTATACTAAAAGATTAAAGATGATTAAAGTGTGCCACACAGAGGCTTTTATGTAACTACATTACATCATGATCAATTTATACTTTATTGGAAATTTTATATCTTAGATCAGAACTCAAAGATCTAAACTCAAAAATCAATTAAATCCAACATTCAATTTAATCCAAATATGTACAAACAAAATTAAATCCAAAATAAGAAGTAAATATATGATAATGGCTTACCGATTAGGCATGAATTATACACAAATCAGCAGATATATGATATATCGAAAATATCAAAACGATGATTGTTGTGGATGGTGGTTCTTATACTACAAAGATGATAAGTTAAGAACAGAAGCGGGTGATGTAGGTGTATTAGGAAGGAGAGGCTGATGCGGAAGGTAGAGTTTCAAGCGGAGATAACAAGGAGGGTAAGGGATGATCGGATGAAACTAAGAATGTAGTATCACTTTTTGTTCTAATAAGATTTTATGCCAGAAATTGTCATGGGCCGTGGCGGACCCACAATTAAAAACCATCAAGATGAGCTCATTTAGTGGATATCACAAGTCCGTTCGGTTGACACTTATGTTGGACTGCCCTACATAGATGGGCTCCTACTATGAGAAATTATTTAGCTTTCCCAATTAGATGGGTGGTTGCTAGAAATGATGTGGCCTCTAGGGATCGCTAGCAATTGGGCTCGCTAACCTAAGCCTTGCTGAGGGCACTGCATACTTGGGCTCTTTGGGATGGTCTAGCTTTCTCACTTCAAGATGACCATAGTTGGAGAATGTATGCTTTATACACTAAGTCCTTTGTCGACTCTCCTAAGGACTACTCCCTATATTCTTCGATCCCCTCACTCCTTGAGAGGATGAGTCAGGAATGAAGACTCACGATCAATCCCGGTTAGGCTTGAACAAAACCGAATTCGGTCCGGTTCGATCCTAATTTTTTGAAAATTCGGTCTATTCGATCTGGACTGAATAAATCAAAATATAATTCGATTCGGTTCGATCCGGTTCTTAAAAATATATTTTGGTCTGGACTGAATAGACGAATAGCCCAAACAATATATAATATTAATTTTTACATATATTATATAAATTATATATATCTTACTTAAAGTTATAATGATAATATTTAATTTGTAAATTTAATTATTTATATTTTTGGTGAAATGGTGGTGATGAATTAATATTAATCTATTTAATAAATCATATATTTTAGCTTTATTTATAATATAAATTATTGTTTTTCAAAATAATTTCGTTTCTTCTCGGACGGACCAAACCAAATTATTTCGGTTCGTTCTATAATAATATTTCGGTCCGGTTCAATCAGGAAAAAATTAAAGTTCGGTTCTCGGTCTATTGAGTCCGGTCCAGTTTAGGACCGAAACGACCAATTAATCACCCCTAATCCGATCTTGGACCACATGAATATAGCTATCCACTATCTAACCCGCTCCATGTCAGCCTTCTTAACCACTTAGACCTGGGTCATGCGAGTTATTAGCTTCTCGACGATAGCTTTCATGGTCTAACTGACCTGGGCCCTGATGGACCGAACAAAATCTAACCGGGTTTTATATCAATCTGGCCACCCGTTACTTTAAAATATCTCACTTCACCCACCCATCTCATCGGGGACTCATTTAAGCCACTATAAACCAAATATATATCATTTTACCCACATCACTATTAATACCTCTTTACTTAATCATTTATTAAAAATTAACCGTTTAACTTTTTACTGCAAAACCACTTTGAGTACTTTCATAATTGTCTTTATTATTTATCGAAATAATTTGGAAATTTATAAAGTCACATAGCTAGGCGATCACGTAAATATATATTTATAACTATATATATATATATGTGTGTGTGTGTCTGTGTGTGTGCGCGCGCGCATAACATAAATATGTATTTATACATATAACATAACTATGTTATATATATAACATAACTATGTACATATATATATATATATATATATATATATATATATATATAGACACACAAAGTTATGTTATTTTTGAAATTCCCAAATTATTTTGATAAATACTAGAGACAATTATGAAAGCACTCGAAGTGGTTTTGCAGTAAAAACTTAAACGATTAATTTTTGAAAAATAATTAAGTAAACAGATATGAATAGTGATGTGGGTAAAATGATATATATATATTGGATTTATAATGGCTTAAATGAATCTCCAATGAGATTGGTGGGTTAAGTCAGATATTTTGACGTAATGGGTGGCCAATTTGATATAAAACCCAAATCTAGCCTATCTAGATACTCCTTCCGTCCCATTTTAGTTGTCACATTTCTATTTTTGTTTGTCAAATTGACTAATTTTTGACCAAATATTATAAGTCACTCTTTCATCATTTTAAAAAACTGAAAATTACATCTTAAAGTAGAATAAAAAAAATTCCTATGATATATTTTTTTTAATTTTTTCAATTGATAAAATATTAATAAATTTCAGTTAAACTTTGGTCAATTTGACCGGCACAAAACCAAATATGACATCTAAAATGGGACGGAGGGAGTATTTGTTTCAAATGAATTATGTGATAACTTGAACCCGTACGTAGCTAGCTTTCTTGAACAACTTTTATGGTTTCTTGTCTAGTAGCTAGAGATCAATCTCGTACTTTCTCAAGGATCAATACAAGATCGACTAACCTTTACATCCCTTTCTCTTCTTCATGATATTCTTCTTACATTCAAGTAAGTTCCCAAATTTGTTGTTAATCCCTTTCTCCCGTTAACCTAAGAGATTGAGAAAAATGTGCGAAAACAAGAAAAGATGCTCGAAAATAAAAATGCGGTGTTTGGATAAACTTATGAATCAAGTATATTATTATATATACATACTTTTAATGATTTTATTCCTATAATTTAGTATTTTTTTAATAAAGAGGTAATGCTAATTAAATCTAAGTGTTTAATCGTAGAATTGTTTTTTCTAAAGTTCGAATAAATTTAGCTAATTTCATAGAGTCATGTACCCTTAACTGTATTCATAGAAATTATATTGAATAGAGGCACGTTATGAAATTATAAATTCTTGGATATTAATAGTTTATGACTTATATTCTTATTTGTCATGGGAAAGAAGTTGAAGATATAATTTTAAATACTGCAATATATTTTGTGAAAGGAAATAAACACCCTAAGAAGAATTATTTTTACCAAAATAAATGAACAACATATCACATAAGTTAGACATTCATAAAGATCAATTGAATAATCCGTATTATTAGATTGCTTCACATTATCATTATATCGTACGTAGTTTCAAATTCATGTTAAATAGTACTCATTTCCTACCAATTTATAATAAATATTTTTATAATTATTTAGGTGCAAAAAAAAAGTATTTCCTACCATTAGGGTTTTTCCATACCAATTATGGTAGGAAATATATACTATGGAAATGTCTTTTATATCAAAATATGTGTCGCCGGTTTTAATTACTACCGAGCACTCCCATTTCCTACCAGTTTATAGTAAATATCTTTTTAATAATTATTTAGGTAAAAAATAATAATACATTTTTTTTAGGAATTGAAACATTCATTAGTTAAATAGACAATTGTTACTTTTCGTCCCTTACTTTAGAAATATTATATTTGAACTTATAATTTAAAACTATAACTGTAATTTTAAAAGATTATAAATAATATTGTTCATTTTCCAATCTGCCCCTTTTTATTTAAGATTTTAGCATGAAACCTTGTTTCCAATGGTATTAGTATCCAGTGGTATTAGTACACATACAGCAGACAATCAATTTAGAAAAAGTTGGTAATAATATAAATGTTGATCATGACAATCTTGTATAATTGTTAAGCTGCAATGTAATGACCTGATCTCAAAAAAACAAAGTATCTAGTTTAAACTTTAAGTTGTCAACTCCACTGCTGTTGTAATTAAATACTATATTCTCTCTTTTAACTTACTTTTGAGGAGGATCATGCCAATGATACTGTTGGGCCACGCAACACCGTTAACTCCACATTAGAATGATAAGGCTTGTTGGGCCACGCAACACCCGTTAACTCCACATTAGTGATACTACTATTGAAATAGACTACACCCATCAGAGTGATGCGGACAATTATGCAGAAGCGAATGGAACTGAAGGTTCCAGTATATAGTCTGTGCTCTTTGCCACCACAAACTGCTGCTATACGTGTTTTCCTGCAATGTTTTTACCTCTAAACTGATTGGCTGATTTAAAGCAGGCATACGAGAACAGAGATGTACTTCACTGCGAAAAATATTGATGTGATCGAAACAGCCTTTATTCTGAAAACTTGTTGACATTTCTGAAGTATCAAAGTAATCAAAACTAAGAATATTATCATAATAATGCCTTCTACTCTCACTACGGGAAAACAGGTCAAAACCGACCACCAATATTGGTCGGTTATGAATGTAATCGGTCGATTATAAAGCTTAAACCGACCGATAAAGGTGGTCGGTTACGTTAATTGGTCGTGTTTAACACTTAAAACCGACCGTGTGGGTGGTCGGTTATGTGCTGTTGTATTCCCAGAAAAATGATCCCACTTGATGCCACCTGTCACCACGTGGCAACAGGTGTCACACCACGTCAGAACCGAACAGTAAAACCGACCACCTGTATTGGTCGGTTATGTGCCTTTTATTCACTGTTGACCAGACGTAAAACTGACCGTAGTCAAACCTTCTCACACGGTCGGTTATGTGCGGTCGGTTATATCTCGGTCGGTTTAAGCCAAGTACGCTTTCATAATCTGTATAACCGACCGCAACCTAACCGACCGTCTTTAAAAGAAGACGGTCGGTTTTATATGAATGCGGTCGGTTTTCTGCAATTGTGTATAGTCTGTGTGGTCGGTTTTATATGAATGCGGTCGGTTTTCTTGTAAAGGTATGGTAAGAAATGGTTGGTTATGTGTACAATTGGTCGGTTTTCTTTTCTGGGCTATTTTTGAAAAACAATTGCAGATTCTTCTGCAGTTTCACTTTCCAATCCTGTACCAACACAAACATCTATAACCAACATCAAATACCAATACCAACAACCAAACATCAACCATTCTAAATTTAGCAATACAAACACAAACACAAAGCTCAAATTCTAATTAATTAAGCAATATATATACATTCCAAACATTCCAAAAATCTATCCAAACTACATTAAGTCCGACATAATCGGACATTCCAAAGTATCAACGTAAACAAAGTTTTCAATGTGATCCATAACAAGTTCGGGGAATGAAAAATGGAAACTAGTTAGACAAAGAAAGATCGGATGATCCACCATTGTCTTCACTACCGGCTTCGCCACCGCCTTCGTCACCACCTTCATCAACGCCTTCACGCTCATCATCCGTATTTTCATCCGTGTCTTCGTCCACATCGGTGTAATCTTTCTCTCCCTCTTGCGCATTTGCCTACAAAAACATGTGAACCAATTAGAAATCCATTTTTACATATCAATCAAAACAAAAAACAAAACATGAATTCATAAGTATATTACCATTCGAACACGAGCATCCATTTTGTAAAGAAAATCACATCCTCATTGACTCTGCAAAAGATATTCGCTAATCACTTCTATGTGCCAATCAAGAAAGTATTACAAAGTTAGGGTCTGCCAACATTACTTAACTCTAAGATTTATTTGTAGTTATATTATAATATACTATAATGAAAACACGTGGTTTAAAGATGAAACCGTGAAATAAAAAAAATTCAGAAAACATTAATGTTTAAATAAAAATATATATTCGTTACCAATTAAAAACATAATTATTGGCGATATAAATTCATTGATTTAAATTTTTTTGATAAAATTTTTAACGAGATAATTTATTAAATTTGAAATCAATAACTAGTACAAAACATTAGATACCATAAAATTTATTACTTACTCTTAAGGACGCGGATTTCAAGTCATACTAGAGCATTTTCTTCATTATTTCGGATAATTCTTCCCACAAATACTGGAATAAGATGAACATCACATTATTTTTGCAATATAAAATTTCATGAACTAATTTAAAAATACAAAGATATATACAATATATGATTCTAAGAAAAGAATTATTTTAACAGATTAAAGATGATTAAAGTATGCTTTCATGTACACTCATCATGACCAATTTATACTTTATCGAAAACTTTATATCTTAGATGAACTCAAAGATCAGAACTCAATCAAAAATCAATTAAGTCCAACATTCAATTAGATCCAAATATGAACAAAAAAAATAAATCCAAAATAAGAAGTAAATATATGATTATGGCTTACCGATTATGCATGAATTGGACACAAATCATCATACACATGATATATCAAAATATATCATAACAATGATTGTTGTCAATGGTGGTGATATAATTTTTAGACTAAAAAAAATGATAAGTTAAGAAGAGAAGAGGGTGCGATAGGTAAATAAGGAAGGAGAGGCTGATGCGGAAGGTAGAGTTTCAAGAGGAGATAACAAGGAGAGGAAGGGATATATAGGTAGAGTTTCAAGCGCACATAACAAGGAGAGGAAGGTGGAAACGTTTATGGTCGCTCAATATCCCGCGTAAAGTGCTTAACTTTCTTTGGCGTGTTTGTAAGGGTTGTTTACCTACTGTTCAAGTTCCATCATTCAAGCATGTTAATAATGATGATCCATGCCCTTGGTGTCACAGTGGAGTCGAGACTCATACCCATGTGTTGTTCTCTTGTGATTTCGCGAAAACAGTTTGGTTAAATGCAGGCCTGCATCGCTTTGTTCAACACCCAGTTCGAGATACAGTAGTTTCGATGATTTGCAGGGCCTTTGATATTTGCACAAAAGGTCAGTGTGTGTTTATTGGCATGTTGTGTTGGAGTATCTGGCATAGACCGAACAAGTAGGTGTGAGAGAAGGTAAATGGATCAGCCTTTGGTGTGAGGGCTGCTCCCACAAATTTGTTCAGAGATTAAAAAGAAGCTCAAGTCCGGCTGGATGGAGGAAAAATACATGGCAGTATAGGTGATCGAATCTGGGAGAAACCAGAGCTGTGGTGGTTAAAGCTTAATATTGATGCTGCAGTTTTCCAGGATGGTCACATTGGTGTTGGGTGTGTTCTTCCTGATGCTCAGGGGCAGTTTGTAGGTGCAAGATGTCAGAAGGTGGCGGGTGCGTGGCTGCCAAGAGAGGCGGAAGCAATTAGTTTGAAAGAAGCATTATCTTGGGTGATAGAACGACGGTATGACCACTGTATTGTTGAGACGGATTCTAAATCACTTGCTATGGCTTGTAATGGAACTCCACGAGAGGCATACTTTGGTACCATAGTAGTTGATTGTATTCAATTTTTAAAGCAATTAAATCCACTGCTAGTTCAGTTTGCTTATCGATCTGCGAATAGTGTGGCGCATGTGTTAGCAAAAGCCGCCTATTCTATGTCAGGTTTAGAGGTGTAGTGTGATAACCCACCTGATTTTCTCATTCATGTCCTAGATTATGATATTATCTATTAAAGCAAGTACGTTTATTTAAAAAAAACAAGGAGAGGAAGGAAGGGATGATGGTATCAAACTAAGAATGTAGGATATATAGGTTTTTGTTCTAATAAGATGTTACTCCCAAAATTCTCATGGGCCGTGGCCGACCCACAACTGAAGGACCATTAAGATGGGCTCATTTAGTAGATATCACAAGTCACCTCGGTTTACAATTATGTTGGACTGCCCTACATAGATTAATAGATGGGCTCCTAATATGAGAAATTATCAAGCCTTCCCAAGGAGATGGTGGGTGCTAGAAATGATGTGGCCTCTGGGGTCGCTAGCCTTTGGGCTTTCTAACCTAGGCCTTGTTGAGGGCACTCCATACTTAGGCTTGTTGGGATGATCTCACTTCCTCACTTGAAGACGACCCTGGCTCGGGAAGTATGTTTTAGAGCATGTTTGTCCGGCCTTAAAACAGTTTCAAATTTTAAGCTGAAAAATGTCCGTTTTTCTAATATGTCGGAAGCCGACTTCAAGTCAGAGACCGACTTAAAGCCACAATTTAGTTTGAGGTACTTTTTCGTCGAGTCGAATTTTTTAAACTTTTTTTGTTAAAAATTACTCTTAAGACAGAAATTACCTATAAATCACTTTAATTTCTATTATTATATTTTTAGTAACTCATTAGTCCTTAATAAGTCAAAATTACTCGAACAAATATTTTAAACTCCCAGCTAATCACATAAGTCACGTTAACTCATAAATCACGTTAAGTGAGAAGTCATAAACTCCGACAAACGGGCTCTTGTACATAAAGCTAGGAAATTATGGACTCGCACTAGAAAAGCATAAAGCGAGGCACAATGACAAGGTGGAGAAGTGGAGAGCAATATTATTCGAGAACATGAAGAGGGGTAAATTTTCTGATTTTTCTCAATTATCCAACATTTCATGCTTTTCTCAGTAAGTTTCTTTCTATAATTAGATCAGGAATGCTATACTTGTCAACATGTGTCAAGACATATTATTGTATTTATGGATTGTTGGATAATAATGTGTTTGGTTTTTGGGTAGGCAACACTTTCATCTAGAATACTGTGAATATGTTTACGGAAACACTGGCTGCCAAGTTCCCAGAATGCCGGCTCCCAGAGCCTGGAAGATCAGTTTTACGAGGCCGTTCTTCATCCAATGTCAAGGTAATTCTTGACACAACGAGTGCTAACAGTGGCCTAGACGCAAATGGATGGGCAAAGAAGGTTCTCTTGAGTGGAAAAGTTGTATTTGTGGAGAGAAACTGTTCAAAGGAGCCTATATATTTGAAAGAGCTAGAAGAGCTGGTGGGTAAAGAAAAGGTGAGGTTTCCCATGGTAATTGTGAATGGGAAGGATTTGTGTAGAGAAGAAGAGGTAGAGAGTTTAGATGATTTTAAGAACAAGCAAAAGCTTATTATGTCAGCATTGAATGTGCTTTATGTCACCGAAAGAGAATTGAAAAGCCTTCCATTCGGCAGAAGGAGCTCGATTGATGGGGTAGGTTTCTAAGACTTCGCTCATATATATAGAACGTTTGCAGAGTTATTCAATTGGAGAAACTATTGCATCAGCAATAGTTGTTGAATGTGTACATAATTATATTTTTCTTTATATTTCCACCATACTCATGGTAGAATGTGGAAGTCTAATAAATTCTTGTTGAACTTGTATGTTCATTGCTCATTGTTTGACAGGTGTTAGGTTATGAAATGCTTGTATCTCGACATCTAAAATATTTGCAAAAGTCAGATAGAAATGAAAAAGGAAATTCGAGATTTAAACTATGTTATTTTACATATAGTCGAGTGAGAGATATCATATACCTCACAACACTACTGTACTATGCAGAATCATAGAACTTAAAATATATCCCTTGGATAATTTGATGTTAGCTTCGTCATTGTCAAAGTGTTCTGCTAAAAACTTTTCTTGTTTAATATATCACTTTCAGGCTGCCGAGCACCTTTATCCAAAACACTGTAAAATTGTTTCGAGAGAAATTGGCTGCCAAGTTCCCACAATGCCGCCTTCCTACACCAGACGGTCCAAGTTCACAAGGCAGTTCTTCATCATCAATGTTGAGACCTAAACCATCTAACGACGAGGTGATTCTTTACACAATTAGTGTTGATAATGGCCTAGGTGCAAATGGGCTGGTAAAGAATATTCAGATGAGTGGGAATGTCTTATTTGAGGAGAGGAATTGTTGAAAAGAGTCAGAGTATATGAGAGAGCTAGGAGAGCTGGTAGGTAATGACAGGGTAAGGTTCCCTATGGTGACTATTAATGGGAAGGACTTGTGCGGAGCAGAAGAGGTGGAGGGTTTAGATGATTTTGAAAACAAGAAAAAGTTTATATCAGTACTGAATCATCTCTATCTTACTGCAAAAACAATAGAAAACCTTCATGACATGTTTAGTAGGAGTTTAACATTTCAAAGTAGTATTCAGGACCAGTGGATCAATCGGAGATACTCTTAGTGGTTGTGCTACTTTTTCCTGTTTCTTTACCATGTTTCTTTCAATATAAATGTAACTAGCTCTCATTCTTTGACTCTTTTGACTCTTCATCTTATTTAGTTCTGTGTATGTCCTTAGGCTCTTCGTCATGTCTTTCTGACATAAGCTGTATAGCTCCATCAGGTGTAGGTGTTGGGCTTGCTAGACGATCCTAAATTTTTCTTTGATACTACTTGTTAGGCTTGCTAGGTGAGCCTAACACGAAAATAGTATGATATTGTCCGCTTTGGACCGAGCTTGCACATATACACTACTATGTACACACATTTTGACAGTAGTAAGGGGGAAACAAATAAGACAAGCTATACCATTGTAGAAAGACAATATAACTTAAAATAGGCGCACCTCTACACCAAGACGAACTGTATGAACTGATGAGGGGCATTGATCACGCATAATAAAGCTACTGTTGAGCTATATGAAGCTGTAAAGTAATATATTTTGTATTGATTCATTATGATTTAACTTGAATACATAAGACTTGACTAAACCAGCCTTTATATAGATAGGCTTATATGAGAACATAAAGAGACATCACAAACATATTAAATCAGATACATATATATTCTGAATACATTGAACTTTAGCATACATGAATCTTGGAACACTGCAGAATCCTCCAGAATAGCATGACATTGAATATGTTAATTTCCAACATTCTCCCCCTTAACATATTGACGGATTCCAAGTGCTTCTCTTAACTGCTGAAACCTTTGCTTTGGTAATGCCTTAGTGAATATGTCTGCAACTTGGTCTTTAGACGGACAAAACACAAGCTTTATTTCCCCATCTTCAACTGCATCCCGAATAAAATGATGTTTGAGTGCAACATGCCTGGTTCTATTATTGTTAACAGGGTTTTTAGCCATATCAATTGCTGACTTGTTGTCACAATAAATCGGGGTGCCATCTTGTTGTTCACAACCAAAATCTGTAAATATTCTGGATCCTAAGCCATATTACTTGAGAAGTGGCTACTGCTGCTGATACATATTCTGCTTCTGCGGTAGAGCGCAACAGTGTCTTGTTTTTTAGATTGCCATGAAAATATTCCTGATCCAAGAGGAAAACAATAGCCTGATGTACTCTTCAGATCATCTCCGCATCCTCCAAGATCACTATCATTGTAACGAAGATGTATGTGGCTTGGATTTTGCATAAACCTTGATAGCAAACTTGCAGCAAACATAAGATCTGGCCTTGTTGTACAAAGATATAACAGCTTCCCGATGAGACTTCGATAATAAGTAGAATCCACAAAATTTCCACCATCTTTCTTGTATAATTTCTCCCCCATAACCAGTGGTGTCGGAGCTGGATTGCATTCAAACATTCCAAATGTCCTTAATATTTTCTCAGCATAGTTCCTTTGGCAAATAAAAGTATTTTCCTTATCTTGATAAATCTCCATGCCAAGAAAATGTCGTAGCAGACCCATATCACTCATCTCATATTTTTTGGTCATATCATTTTTGAATGCTTCAACCATATTTTCACAACTTCCGGCAAAAATTATATCATCAACATATAGCATAACAATTAATATATCAGTACCTTGGTGTTTGACAAACAAGGTTGGTTCATTCATGCTCCTTTTAAATCCAGATTTGATGAGAAAGCTATTTATTTCACTGTACCAAGCACGGGGTGCTTGTTTTAGATCATACAATGCTTTCTTGAGCTTATATACCATATGTTCCTTTCCTTTGATAACAAACCCTTGTGATTGATCGACATATACTTCCTCCTTTATCTCGTCATTAAGAAATGCTGATTTTACGTCTAACTGAAACAACTTCCAACCCATTCCAGAAGCAAATGCAATTAGTTCGCGAATGGAATCTAAACGAGAAACTGGAGCAAACGTTTCATTGAAATCAATCTCTGGCTGTCGTGAATAGCCTTTCGAGCCTTGCCTTGTTTCTTTGTACTGAGCCATCCGGATTATGTTTCACCTTGTAAATCCACTTCACACCTACAACATCTTTATCTTTTGGCCTGTCTACAAGCTCCCATGTCTGATTTTTTTCTATTACTTGAACTTCTTCTTCCATTGCCTTTCTCCAAATTTCTTCTTTGCATGCTTCCTCAAAATTTTCGGGTGCAATTGAACAATAGTTACAAGTTGGATAAATATCATTTTTGAGAGATTTGTACCTTTTAGGACTTGAATCAAGAGATGATAGTTCTGGACTAGATTGACTTTGTGTTGGTGTTGATGGAGGTGAATCATCCACATCATTATTTGAAATATTTGAATTCTCATCTTCCGTGTTTGTTGGTGGAACACTATTATATTCAAATCCTTTTTTATCAACTCTGTTCTCCTTCCAATTCCATGAGGCATACTCATCAACTTGTACATCACGACTGATGAAGACTTTGTTTTCAGCGAGACTGAAAATTCTGTAGCCTTTGCTCATACTACTGTAGCCAATGAAAATACACCTCTCACTAGCTTCACCAAGTTTAGATCGATGCACCTTCGGAATATGTGCATAACATATGCTTCTAAAAACTTTAAGATGATTGAGTGACAGCTTTCTACCCCTCCATGCTTCAAATGGAGTTTTGCCCCAAACAGCCTTTGTTGGACATCTATTTGTCAGATATACAGCTGTATAAATAGCTTTTGCCCAGAAGGTTATTGGTAGCCCTTTCTCATGCATCATTGATTTTGCCATCTCCACAATTGTTTGATTCTTACGTTCAGATACGCCATTTTGTTGAGGCGTATATCGAACAGTAAGTTGTCTTTCTATTCCTTCATCTTCACAAAATTTCAAAAATTCTTTTGATGTGTATTCCGTGCCATTATCGCTTCTTAGAGTTTTGATATGACATCCACTTTGTTTTTCCACAAGGCTTTTGAATTTTTTAAATATAGAGAACACTTCTGATTTTTGTCTCATAAAGTAAACCCATGTCATGCGTGTATAATCATCAATAAATAAGATGAAATACCTGTTTTGTGCATGTGATGGATTTTCCATTGGGCCACAGACATCCGTATGTACCAGCTCCAATTTTGTTTTTGCTCTCCAGGAGACTCCTTTTGGAAATGATTGTCGATGTTGCTTTCCAAATGTACATCCTTCACAAACACCTTTTATTTCTTTAATGTAAGGCAGCCCGTGCACCATTCTTTGATTGTAAAGAACCTTCAGATTATGATAATTCACATGCCCAAGTCTTTTATGCCATAGGCTTGAAACAGGTTCATTAGATGTTGCTTGCAAGGCTGATGCATATTTAATATTGAGAGAAAAAGTTATATTTTTCATCTCAATTGTTGTCATCACTTGCTTCTTGTCTGTCTTGTCATAGATGTTGCACATATTATTATCAAATTTCAATTTGTATCCATTCTCCAATAGTTGACCCAAACTGAGTAAATTTTCACGTAAACTTGGAACGAGAAGAACATTTTGAATCTGACTAGCTCCATTCTTAGTTTGAATTGAAATAGATCCCATACCTTTTGATTCCACAAGCTGTCCATTGCCAAGTTTAACCGGAGTTTAAATGCTTGAATCAATGTTGCAGAAAATTTCTTCCGGTGGTGACATATGATTGCTACAGCCACTGTCCAGGAGCCATCTTTCATTTTTCTGATGCATCGTGCTCTGGCATGCATAGAAGGTTGTGTGAGAATCTTCATTTTGTTTCTGAAAATTCATCTGGTTTGCTTGTTGAATATCACGTGATCTGCAGTCTTTAGATAAATGACCAAATCAATGACATTTATCACATTTTGGCTTGCCTTTGAACCAACAATCTTTATTTGAGTGACTAGATCTGTTGCAAATAGTGCAGTGCAAAGAAGCTGGTCTACCAAAATCTGGCCTGCCTTTTCCTCTTGATCCGTTCCTGAAATTTCGAAAATTATATATTAGGTTCCTGCCTCCACGAAACTGAGTGATAGTTGAACTTTCTCCTTGCTTTTGATTTGAGATATTGAGCTTTGACTGAAATGCTGCTTCAACAGGTTTTTCAGATTGTCTGGACGTCCTTTGCTCAAATGATTTCAGAGACCCCATGAGTTCTTGAACAGTTAAGGTTGCAAGATACTTTGTTTCTTCAATCATTGAAACGATAGTATTCAATTTTTCCGGCAGACAAACAAGAATTTTTTCCACCTGTCTTTTGTCAGTAATGTCTTCTCCAAATGATTTCATTTGATTTATCAACTCAAAAAATCTAGTAGAGAAATCATTAAAAGTTTCATCTTCTTTCATTTTTATATTCTCCAATTCTCTTCTTAAGGTTTGGAGTTTAATAGTTTGTACCTTTGCATGATCTCCTAGATATTCTCCTTGAAGAATGTCCCAAGCCTCCGTTTCTGTATTGGCTCGCATTATTCTTGGAAATATAGCTTTTGTTACAGCTCTTTGAATTATTGACAGAGCACTGGCATCGGTTTGTCTTTATTTCTCCAAATTCTTTTGATCCGCATCTGAAATAACAGCATCATCAGGAGGTTCTTTGTATCCCTTCTCTACGATCTCCCATTGTGTAAGAGACCTGAAAATGGTCTTCATTTTAACTGACCAGAACTCATAATCTTCGCCGTTGAATTCTGGAATAAATTGCTGACTTGAAAAATTTGTGGAGGAACTGATTGCTGCCATTAAATCTTGCTGCTTCCTCTGATTTGTTTGTAAGCTGGCTCTGATGCCAAATGTTGAGTTATATGAAGCTATAAAGTAAAATATTTTGTATTGATTCAATATGATTTAACTTGAATACATAAGACTTGACTAAACCATCCTTTATATAGATAGGCTTATATGAGAACAAAAAGAGACATTACAAACATATTAAATCATATACATGTATATTCTGAATACATTGAACTTTAGCATACATGAATCTTGGAACACTGAATCTTGGAACACTGCAGAATCCTTCAGAATAGCATGACATTCAATACGTTAATTTCCAACAGCTACCTCCTTGGTAACAGACTGAACAATTGTCATCATTAGAATTTTTCCGACCATCGTGCCCATCGTTGATTCTGAGCTTTAGCTGCATCTGGCACTTAAAGGGACCTGCCATCCAACAAATATGTAATGCCTAGTACAAGAAGGGCTTAGGCAAGAGCAGCTCTATTCATCATCACTCTTCTGGAAGGTTAACTCTACTTCCCCGAGCTCATTTATCCAGACTTGGAGATCACCCCAATCCTATTTAAAAAAAGTCAGTAGAAGTTATTTGATCATACTGGTTATTTTAAATAAGTGAGAAGCTAAAACAGTGAAAATAAGTGTGCCAGCACACATACCTCGTTTAAGTTTTCTGCTGCAGGGATATCAGCAGATTCAGTGTTGCTGTTTGTCAACCAGCTTCCTTCAGCCGGTTGTTCACTCCCAGGAAGCTGTAGTGCCTACGTGTACAAGATACAAAATATATTAGCAATATTCTATCCATCGTTCCCATCGTCGATTCTGAGCTTTAGCTGCATCTGGCACTTAAAGGGACCTGCCATCCAACAAATATGTATTGGCTGAGGGATTTGGAGGAAAGTGGTACCATTACAGGATGCACTCTTCTGAGTGATGGCTAGACATGCCTGGAAACAGCATTACTGGAGCATTTTCTTCATTATTTCGAATAATTCTTTCACAAAACTGAAATAAGATGAACATCAAATTTATTTCAAAAAAAAAAAAAAGATGAACATCAAATAATTTTTGCAATACAAAATTTTATGGACTAATTCAAAAATACAAAGATAAATACAATCTATGATTTTTAAGAATAGAATTATACTAAAAGATTAAAGATGATTAAAGTGTTCCGCACAGAGCCTTTCATGTAATTACCTTACATCATGATCACTTTATATTTTATTGGAAACTTTATATCCTAGATGAGAACTCAAAGATCGAAACTCAAAAATCAATTAAATCCAACATTAAATTTAATCAAAATATGTACAAAGAAAATAATATCCATAATAAGAATAAATATATGATAATGGCTTACCGATTAGGCATGAATTGTACACAAATCATCAGATATATGATATATGGAAAATATCAAAATGATGATTGTTGTGGATGGTGGTGATATAATTTTTACACTAAAAAGATGATAAGATAAGAAGACAAGCGGGTGCGGAAGGTAAATTAGGAAGGAGAGGCTGACGCGGAAGGCAAGCAGAGATAACAAGGAGAGGAAGGGATCGATGATCGGATGAAACTAAGAATGTAGTGTAAGTTTTTGTTCTAATAAGATTTTATGCCAGAAATTGTCATGGGCCGTGGCAGAACCACACTTTAAAAACCATCAATATGGACTCATTTAGTGGATATTACAAGTCCGTTAAGATGACACTTATGTTGGACTGCCCTACATAGATGGGCAGCTAGTATGAGATATTATCTAGCTTTCTAGGGAGAAGGGTGGTTTCTAGAATTGATGTGGCCTCTAGGGATCGCTAGCAATTGGGCTCGCTAACCTAGGCCTTGCCAAGGGCACTCCATACTTGGGCTCTTTGGGACCGTCTAGCTTCCTCACTTTAAGATGACCACGGTTGGCCAAAGTATGATTTATATACTAAGTCCTTTGTCGGCTCTCCTAAAGACTACTCCCTATATTCTTCCATCTCCTCACTCCTTAAGAGGATGAGTCAGGAATGAAGACTCACGACGAGTCCCGGTTAGGTGCGAGCAAAACCAAACCGAAACTGATAAATCAAACTGAATCATTCAAATTCGGTCTGGTTCGATCCTAATTTTCTGAAAATTCTGTCTATTCGATCCAAACTGAATAAATCGAAAAAAAAATTTAGTTCGGTCCGGTTCTTAAAAAAATATTTCGGCCTGGACCATATAGACGAATAGCCTAAACAATATATAATATAAATTTATATTCATATTATATAAATTATATATATCTTACTTATAAGTTATAATGATAATTTATATTTAGTAAATTCAATTATATCTAATTTTGGTGAAATGGTGGTGATTAATTAATATTAGTTTATTTAATAAATCATATATTTTAGCTTTATTTATAATATAAATTTTTGTTTTTGAAAATAATTTCGTTTCTTCTGAGACGGATCAAACCAAATTATTTCGGTTCGGTCTATAATAATTTCGGTCCGGTTCGGTCCGGTTCGGTCCGGAAAAAATCAAAGTTCAGTTCTCTGTCTATTGAGTCCGGTCCAATTTTGGACCGAAACGACCAAATGATCACCACTAGTCCCAGCTTAGACCACATGAGTATAGCTTTCGAGGTCTTTAACTCTCTTTTCACTAAGAGATCGCTATCCACTATCTAACCCGCTCCATGTTAGCCTTCTTAACCACTTAGACCTGGGTCATGCGAGTTATCGGCTTCTCGATGATAGCTTTCATTGTTTAATGGACCTGGGCCCTGATGGACCGAACAAAATCTAGCCTATCTAGATATTTGTTTCCAAAGAATTATGTTATAACTTGACCCGTACCTAGCTCGCCCTCTTATATAACTTTTATGAGTTCTTGTCTAGTAGCTATAGATCAATCTCGTTTACAAGATCAACTAATTAACTTTACATCCCATTCAGTCCGGTGTTCTTCATGATATTTTTCTTACATTCAAATAAGTTCCCAAATTTGTTGTTAACCACTTTCTCCTCTTGACATAGGAGATTGAGAAAAATGTGCGAAAATAAGAAAAGATGCTCGAAAAATAAGATTGTGGTGTTTGGATAAACCTATGAATCAAGTATATACTTATATATACATACTTTTGTATGATTTTATTCCTATAATATAGTATTTTCTTAATAAAGAGGTATTATTAGTTAATTTTAAGTGTTTAATCATAGAAAAAAGTATTTTTAAAGTTCGAATAAACTGAGCTAATTTGGCTTTCTTTTTTGTTTTTTTGCGGGAGCTTATATGGGTTTATATATATATATATATATATATATATATATATATATATATATATATATATATATATATATATATTCCACTCAATTACGAATAACTGATCCCCGATTAGGGGATTAGGTGGTATTCAATAATTTCATATGTTTGTCTCATAATATGTGATTCTTCTTATTTCTCGTAATTTATCATTGAGTTTTGAACACAATTGAATGATTCATGAACCTTTAATTGTATTCGTAGAAATTATATTGAATAGAGGCACGTTATGAAACTATAAATTCTTGGATCTTAATAGTTTATGACTTATATTTTTATTAATAATGAAAAAGAAGTTGAAGATATAATTTAAGTCCTGCAATGCATTTTGTGAAAGGAAAATAAACACCGCCAGAAGAATTATTTTTACCAAAATAAATGAACAAGATATCACATAAGTTAGACATTCATAAAAATCAATTGAATAATCCTTATTATTAGATTGCTTCACATTATCATTATATCGTACGTAGTTTGAAATTCGTGTCAAATAATACTCATTTCCTACCAATTTATAATAGATATTTTTATAATTATTTTGGTGCAAAAAAATTAAGTATTTCCTACCATTTGGGTTTTTCCGTACCAATCTTTTATGTCACCCCCGTTTTAATTCCTACCGAGTACTACTCATTTCCTACCGGTTTATAGTATATATATATTTAATAATTATTTAGGTAAAAAATAATAATACATTTTTTTGTGAGGAATTGAAACATTCATTGGTTAAAGTGCTTTTTTTATAAATATATATGTTTTTTATACATATTACACAAATAGTGTCAAAGCAAGTTTAATTCACAAAAATACCTTCATTCTCTGTCCATATTTTCAAAAATACGTTAATTTTGTTTGAGTGTTTGAGCCTAATAGAAGCTCATTCACTCTTAACTCCCGCGCTCCGGTCTCAGGCGCTCCGGTCTCAGTTGTTTCTTCCTCACCTCCGCACTCCGTCATCATCAACTAGCATCTAAACACATTAACAAGTTACATCTGTGTATGCAGAAAAATATGAACTGTAATAGAACTGGAATTAATAGCAACGTACAGACTTCAGGAATGCTGGTTGGCCAACAATGACCTGGAGTTCATGTGTTACAACACATACTTTGTTTAATCCCCTCAATCTCAACAGAAATGTTTAACATATTAAATTACCTGTTCACAAGTTGAATCGCAGAACCAAACTCCATTGGGCAGTAGGCTTTTCAATTTCAGGCGACGCGTTTGAGCTGCAACAGAAAAGCTTAACATATTAAAGTTGTTGAAGAAGTTCATGGCAATGACAAATATACACTTCTAGTACAGCACTCTTATATTCTAGGTAACTTACATATACGCTCGCCTGGTTAGACTTACAGATCACTTTTGTTAAAGTCTTCCCTGTCTCTTTTCATCTAACCATTCCAAAATCATGAGGAACACTGTTTATAGCAAATAGTTTAAATAAACAAATACATGCGTTTCAGTACATATACACTACTATATACACACATTTTGACAGTAGTAAGGGGGAAACAAATAAGACAAGCTACACCATTGTAGAAAGACAATATAACTTAAAATAGGCGCACCTCTACACCAAGACGAACTGTATGAACTGATGAGGGGCATCGATCACGCATAATAAAGCTACCTCCTTGGTAACAGACTGAACAATTGTCATCATTAGAATTTTTCCGACCATCGTGCCCATCGTTGATTCTGAGCTTTAGCTGCATCTGGCACTTAAAGGGACCTGCCATCCAACAAATATGTAATGCCTAGTACAAGAAGGGCTTAGGCAAGAGCAGCTCTATTCATCATCACTCTTCTGGAAGGTTAACTCTACTTCCCCGAGCTCATTTATCCAGACTTGGAGATCACCCCAATCCTATTTAAAAAAAGTCAGTAGAAGTTATTTGATCATACTGGTTATTTTAAATAAGTGAGAAGCTAAAACAGTGAAAATAAGTGTGCTAGCACACATACCTCGTTTAAGTTTTCTGCTGCAGGGATATCAGCAGATTCAGTGTTGTTGTTTGTCAACCAGCTTCCTTCAGCCGGTTGTTCACTCCCAGGAAGCTGTAGTGCCTACGTGTACAAGATACAAAATATATTAGCAATATTCTATCCATCGTTCCCCTCGTCGATTCTGAGCTTTAGCTGCATCTGGCACATAAAGGGACCTGCCATCCAACAAATATGTATTGGCTGAGGGATTTGGAGGAAAGTGGTACCATTACAGGATGCACTCTTCTGAGTGATGGCTAGACATGCCTGGAAACAGCATTACTGGAGCATTTTCTTCATTATTTCGAACAATTCTTTCACAAAACTGAAATAAGATGAACATCAAATTTATTTCAAAAAAAAAAGAAGATGAGCATCAAATAATTTTTGCAATACAAAATTTTATGGACTAATTCAAAAATACAAAGATAAATGCAATCTATGATTTTTAAGAATAGAATTATACTAAAAGATTAAAGATGATTAAAGTGTTCCGCACAGAGCCTTTCATGTAATTACATTACATCATGATCACTTTATACTTTATTGGAAACTTTATATCCTAGATGAGAACTCAAAGATCGAAACTCAAAAATCAATTAAATCCAACATTCAATTTAAACAAAATATGTACAAAGAAAATAATATCCATAGTAAGAATAAATATATGATCATGGCTTACCGATTAGGCATGAATTGTACACAAATCATCAGATATATGATATATGGAAAATATCAAAATGATGATTGTTGTGGATGGTGGTGATATAATTTTTACACTAAAAATATGATAAGTTAAGAAGACAAGCGGGTGCGGAAGGTAAATTAGGAAGGAGTGGCTGACGCGGAAGGCAAGCGGAGATAACAAGGAGAGGAAGGGATCGATGATCGGATGAAACTGAGAATGTAGTATAAGTTTTTGTTCTAATAAGATTTTATGCCAGAAATTGTCATGGGCCGTGGCAGAACCACACTTTAAAAACCATCAATATGGACTCATTTAGTGGATATTACAAGTCCGTTAAGATGACACTTATGTTGGACTGCCCTACATAGATGGGCAGCTAGTATGAGATATTATCTAGCTTTCTAGGGAGAAGGGTGGTTTCTAGAATTGATGTGGCCTCTAGGGATCGCTAGCAATTGGGCTCGCTAACCTAGGCCTTGCTAAGGGCACTCCATACTTGGGCTCTTTGGGACCGTCTAGCTTCCTCACTTTAAGATGACCACGGTTGGCCAAAGTATGATTTATATACTAAGTCCTTTGTCGGCTCTCCTAAAGACTACTCCCTATATTCTTCCATCTCCTCACTCCTTAAGAGGATGAGTCAGGAATGAAGACTCACGACGAGTCCCGGTTAGGTGCGAGCAAAACCAAACCGAAACTGATAAATCAAACTGAATCATTCAAATTCGGTCTGGTTCGATTCTAATTTTCTGAAAATTCTGTCTATTCGATCCAAACTGAATAAATCGAAAAAAAAAATTAGTTCGGTCCGGTTCTTAAAAAAATATTTCGGGCTGGACCATATAGACGAATAGCCTAAACAATATATAATATAAATTTATATTCATATTATATAAATTATATATATCTTACTTATAAGTTATAATGATAATTTATATTTAGTAAATTCAATTATATCTAATTTTGGTGAAATGGTGGTGATTAATTAATATTAGTTTATTTAATAAATCATATAATTTAGCTTTATTTATAATATAAATTTTTGTTTTTTAAAATAATTTCGTTTCTTCTGAGACGGATCAAACCAAATTATTTCGGTTCGGTCTATAATAATTTCGGTCCGGTTCGGTCCGGAAAAAATCAAAGTTCAGTTCTCTGTCTATTGAGTCCGGTCCAATTTTGGACCGAAACGACCAAATGATCACCACTAGTCCCAGCTTAGACCACATGAGTATAGCTTTCGAGGTCTTTAACTCTCTTTTCACTAAGAGATCGCTATCCACTATCTAACCCGCTCCATGTTAGCCTTCTTAACCACTTAGACCTGGGTCATGCGAGTTATCGGCTTCTCGATGATAGCTTTCATTGTTTAATGGACCTGGGCCCTGATGGACCGAACAAAATCTAGCCTATCTAGATATTTGTTTCCAAAGAATTATGTTATAACTTGACCCGTACCTAGCTCGCCCTCTTATATAACTTTTATGAGTTCTTGTCTAGTAGCTATAGATCAATCTCGTTTACAAGATCAACTAATTAACTTTACATCCCATTCAGTCCGGTGTTCTTCATGATATTTTTCTTACATTCAAATAAGTTCCCAAATTTGTTGTTAACCACTTTCTCCTCTTGACATAGGAGATTGAGAAAAATGTGCGAAAATAAGAAAAGATGCTCGAAAAATAAGATTGTGGTGTTTGGATAAACCTATGAATCAAGTATATACTTATATATACATACTTTTGTATGATTTTATTCCTATAATATAGTATTTTCTTAATAAAGAGGTATTATTAATTAATTTTAAGTGTTTAATCATAGAAAAAAGTATTTTTAAAGTTCGAATAAACTGAGCTAATTTGGCTTTCTTTTTTGTTTTTTTGCGGGAGCTTATATGGGTTTATATATATATATATATATATATATATATATATATATATATATATATATATATATATATATATATATATATATATATATATATATATATATATATATATATATTCCACTCAATTACGAATAACTGATCCCCGATTAGGGGATTAGGTGGTATTCAATAATTTCATATGTTTGTCTCATAATATGTGATTCTTCTTATTTCTCGTAATTTATCATTGAGTTTTGAACACAATTGAATGATTCATGAACCTTTAATTGTATTCGTAGAAATTATATTGAATAGAGGCACGTTATGAAACTATAAATTCTTGGATCTTAATAGTTTATGACTTATATTTTTATTAATAATGAAAAAGAAGTTGAAGATATAATTTAAGTCCTGCAATGCATTTTGTGAAAGGAAAATAAACACCGCCAGAAGAATTATTTTTACCAAAATAAATGAACAAGATATCACATAAGTTAGACATTCATAAAAATCAATTGAATAATCCTTATTATTAGATTGCTTCACATTATCATTATATCGTACGTAGTTTGAAATTCGTGTCAAATAATACTCATTTCCTACCAATTTATAATAGATATTTTTATAATTATTTTGGTGCAAAAAAATTAAGTATTTCCTACCATTTGGGTTTTTCCGTACCAATCTTTTATGTCACCCCCGTTTTAATTCCTACCGAGTACTACTCATTTCCTACCGGTTTATAGTATATATATATTTAATAATTATTTAGGTAAAAAATAATAATACATTTTTTTGTGAGGAATTGAAACATTCATTGGTTAAAGTGCTTTTTTTATAAATATATATGTTTTTTATACATATTACACAAATAGTGTCAAAGCAAGTTTAATTCACAAAAATACCTTCATTCTCTGTCCATATTTTCAAAAATACGTTAATTTTGTTTGAGTGTTTGAGCCTAATAGAAGCTCATTCACTCTTAACTCCCGCGCTCCGGTCTCAGGCGCTCCGGTCTCAGTTGTTTCTTCCTCACCTCCGCACTCCGTCATCATCAACTAGCATCTAAACACATTAACAAGTTACATCTGTGTATGCAGAAAAATATGAACTGTAATAGAACTGGAATTAATAGCAACGTACAGACTTCAGGAATGCTGGTTGGCCAACAATGACCTGGAGTTCATGTGTTACAACACATACTTTGTTTAATCCCCTCAATCTCAACAGAAATGTTTAACATATTAAATTACCTGTTCACAAGTTGAATCGCAGAACCAAACTCCATTGGGCAGTAGGCTTTTCAATTTCAGGCGACGCGTTTGAGCTGCAACAGAAAAGCTTAACATATTAAAGTTGTTGAAGAAGTTCATGGCAATGACAAATATACACTTCTAGTACAGCACTCTTATATTCTAGGTAACTTACATATACGCTCGCCTGGTTAGACTTACAGATCACTTTTGTTAAAGTCTTCCCTGTCTCTTTTCATCTAACCATTCCAAAATCATGAGGAACACTGTTTATAGCAAATAGTTTAAATAAACAAATACATGCGTTTCAGTACATATACACTACTATATACACACATTTTGACAGTAGTAAGGGGGAAACAAATAAGACAAGCTACACCATTGTAGAAAGACAATATAACTTAAAATAGGCGCACCTCTACACCAAGACGAACTGTATGAACTGATGAGGGGCATCGATCACGCATAATAAAGCTACCTCCTTGGTAACAGACTGAACAATTGTCATCATTTGAATTTTTCCGACCATCGTGCCCATCGTTGATTCTGAGCTTTAGCTGCATCTGGCACTTAAAGGGACCTGCCACCCAACAAATATGTAATGCCTAGTACAAGAAGGGCTTAGGCAAGAGCAGTTCTATTCATCATCACTCTTCTGCAAGGTTAACTCTACTTCCCCGAGCTCATTTATCCAGACTTGGAGATCACCCCAATCCTATTTAAAAAAAGTCAGTAGAAGTTATTTGATCATACTGGTTATTTTAAATAAGTGAGAAGCTAAAACAGTGAAAATAAGTGTGCTAGCACACATACCTCGTTTAAGTTTTCTGCTGCAGGGATATCAGCAGATTCAGTGTTGTTGTTTGTCAACCAGCTTCCTTCAGCCGGTTGTTCACTCCCAGGAAGCTGTAGTGCCTACGTGTACAAGATACAAAATATATTAGCAATATTCTATCCATCGTTCCCATCGTCGATTCTGAGCTTTAGCTGCATCTGGCACTTAAAGGGACCTGCCATCCAACAAATATGTATTGGCTGAGGGATTTGGAGGAAAGTGGTACCATTACAGGATGCACTCTTCTGAGTGATGGCTAGACATGCCTGGAAACAGCATTACTGGAGCATTTTCTTCATTATTTCGAATAATTCTTTCACAAAACTGAAATAAGATGAACATCAAATTTATTTCAAAAAAAAAAAAAGATGAACATCAAATAATTTTTGCAATACAAAATTTTATGGACTAATTCAAAAATACAAAGATAAATACAATCTATGATTTTTAAGAATAGAATTATACTAAAAGATTAAAGATGATTAAAGTGTTCCGCACAGAGCCTTTCATGTAATTACATTACATCATGATCACTTTATACTTTATTGGAAACTTTATATCCTAGATGAGAACTCAAAGATCGAAACTCAAAAATCAATTAAATCCAACATTAAATTTAATCAAAATATGTACAAAGAAAATAATATCCATAATAAGAATAAATATATGATAATGGCTTACCGATTAGGCATGAATTGTACACAAATCATCAGATATATGGTATATGGAAAATATCAAAATGATGATTGTTGTGGATGGTGGTGATATAATTTTTACACTAAAAAGATGATAAGTTAAGAAGACAAGCGGGTGCGGAAGGTAAATTAGGAAGGAGAGGCTGACGCGGAAGGCAAGCGGAGATAACAAGGAGAGGAATGGATCGATGATCGGATGAAACTCAGAATGTAGTGTAAGTTTTTGTTCTAATAAGATTTTATGCCAGAAATTGTCATGGGCCGTGGCAGAACCACACTTTAAAAACCATCAATATGGACTCATTTAGTGGATATTACAAGTCCGTTAAGATGACACTTATGTTGGACTGCCCTACATAGATGGGCAGCTAGTATGAGATATTATCTAGCTTTCTAGGGAGAGGGGTGGTTTCTAGAATTGATGTGGCCTCTAGGGATCGCTAGCAATTGGGCTCGCTAACCTAGGCCTTGCTAAGGGCACTCCATACTTGGGCTCTTTGGGACAGTCTAGCTTCCTCACTTTAAGATGACCACGGTTGGCCAAAGTATGATTTATATACTAAGTCCTTTGTCGGCTCTCCTAAAGACTACTCCCTATATTCTTCCATCTCCTCACTCCTTAAGAGGATGAGTCAGGAATGAAGACTCACGACGAGTCCCGGTTAGGTGCGAGCAAAACCAAATCGAAACTGATAAATCAAACTGAATCATTCAAATTCGGTCTGGTTCGATCCTAATTTTCTGAAAATTCTGTCTATTCGATCCAAACTGAATAAATCGAAAAAAAAAATTAGTTCGGTCCGTTTCTTAAAAAATATTTCGGGCTGGACCATATAGACGAATAGCCTAAACAATATATAATATAAATTTATATTCATATTATATAAATTATATATATCTTACTTATAAGTTATAATGATAATTTATATTTAGTAAATTCAATTATATCTAATTTTGGTGAAATGGTGGTGATTAATTAATATTAGTTTATTTAATAAATCATATATTTTAGCTTTATTTATGATATAAAGTTTTGTTTTTTAAAATAATTTCGTTTCTTCTGAGACGGATCAAATCAAATTATTTCGGTTCGGTCTATAATAATTTCGGTCCGGTTCGGTCCGGAAAAAATCAAAGTTCAATTCTCTGTCTATTGAGTCCGGTCCAATTTTGGACCGAAACGACCAAATGATCACCCCTAGTCCCAGCTTTGACCACATGAGTATAGCTTTCGAGGTCTTTAACCCTCTTTTCACTAAGAGATCGCTATCCACTATCTAACCCGCTCCATGTTAGCCTTCTTAACCACTTAGACCTGGGTCATGCGAGTTATGGGCTTCTCGATGATAGCTTTCATTGTTTAATGGACCTGGGCCCTGATGGACCGAACAAAATCTAGCCTATCTAGATATTTGTTTCCAAAGAATTATGTTATAACTTGACCCGTACCTAGCTCGCCCTCTTATATAACTTTTATGAGTTCTTGTCTAGTAGCTATAGATCAATCTCGTTTACAAGATCAACTAATTAACTTTACATCCCATTCAGTCCGGTGTTCTTCATGATATTTTTCTTACATTCAAATAAGTTCCCAAATTTGTTGTTAACCACTTTCTCCTCTTGACATAGGAGATTGAGAAAAATGTGCGAAAACAAAAAAAGATGCTCGATAAATAAGATTGTGGTGTTTGGAAAAACCTATGTGACACCGGAAGCAATGGAAACAAGTAGATCAGGGTTTAATACTCGCCACTCTAAGGAATCCACCCTAGAGATAAGAGCAAACTCGCCACCCAAAGGAACCCACCCGAGGGATAAGAGTATAAAGATCAATATTCTTTTAACAAAAGAAATATTTAATTTTTGTATTTTCAATTTCAGCTTATAGGTACATCGTTGTGATAGTCTTTATATAGACTTGGCCAGAAACATCCCTTCTGCCATAGGTAGGTGCAATGAACATGAGATTAATGCTAATCTTTTGATATTCTTTGACTTGGACTACTAAAAGATATAAACTCATATCATTCCTAGGGACTTGCTAATACATGAACTAGCCTAGTAAATGATATGAATACCAGAAAATAATCTCAATGCAAATACTTTAACTCAGAATGTACCCTGCTGGACAGCTTGACCACCTCTGACTAAAAATGAGATAACTTCTTGTAGAAAATGTATTTCTTTGATCCGTAAAATTTGTTGAAAACTAGACTCCAATACCTTTCCAATGATATATCACACTGCACCCAGAACGTCCTAGATAAAATCAGTTTATTCTTCGAAGTTGACTCAAAATATCCTCAGAATTCTGAATTTTCTGCGTTATTCTCCCCGGGTTGAAAAGGACTCGTCCTCGAGTCTTTATTGCCGTCATTATCTATGTAAGGTGAGAGATCGGACACATTAAATGTAGCAGACACACCATAGTTACCAGGCAGTTCAATCTTGTAAGCATTTTCACCAATTCTTTGAAGTACTTTAAATGGGCCATCAGCTCTAGGACTTAACTTTCCGGATCTTCCTCTAGGGAAGCGTTCTTTACGCAGATGAATCCATACCAGATCACCCTCTTTGACGACAGCTGGTTTTCTGTACTTGTCTGCTTGCTTCTTATACTTCTCATTTTGCTTCGCTATTTTTAATCTGACATGCTCATGTAGCTTCTTGATGTGATCAGCTCTATCAGCTGCATCTCCACTGAAATGACTAGTAGCTGGTAGCGGAGCTAGGTCCAATGGACTAGAAGGATTCTGACCATAAACAACCTCAAAAGGACTTTTTCCCGTTGTCTGGCTTATTGACCGATTGTATGCAAACTCGGATTGGGCTAACGTCAGATCCCATTGGCGTGGATTGTTACCAACTAAACTCCTCAATAGATTTCCGAGACTCCTATTAACAACTTCAGTTTGTCCATCCGTTTGTGGATGATGGGACGAACTAAATTGCAGATGAGTTCCCAGCTTCTTCCATAATGTACGCCAAAAGTGACCCGTAAACTTTGTGTCACGATATGAAGTTATTGTCTTTGGAACACCATGGAGTTTCACAATCTCTCTGAAATATAAGTCAGCCACATGAGAAGCATCTAATGTTTTAGAACATGGCACAAAGTGAGCCATTTTTGAAAATCGATCAACTACTACCATTATAGAATCTTTGCTTCGTTGAGTTCTTGGTAACCCAACCACAAAATCTAAACTCACATCTTCCCAAGGTGCAAGAGGAACCGGAAGTGGGGTGTATAATCCTGTATTTTGTGAACGACTCTTTGCAATGCGGCAAACTCGACATCCTTCTACATGGCGTTTTACATCACGTTCCATCCTTGGCCAATAAAAATTTTCTTGGACAAGAGCAAGGGTTTTGTCTCTGCCAAAATGCCCAGCAAGTCCTCCTTCATGAGCTTCAAAGATTATAGCTTTCCTCAAAGAACAAGCGGGAATGCAAAGACGATTATTTTTGAAAAGAAAACCATCTTGAATAACAAAGTCACGAATTGGCCTATTGGAAGAATGTTCCCAAATCTGACCAAAACAAGGATCATCTTTGTACAACTCCTTTAGAATATCAAATCCCAGCACCTTTACTTGCATAGTGGACATCAATGATCTTCTTCGACTTAAAGCATCAGATACTTTGTTCAGAGCACCAGATTTATGCTTGATAGAAAAGGTAAATGATTGAAGAAATTCCACCCATTTGGCATGTCGAGCACTTAACTTCTGCTGAGAGTTGATATACTTCAGCGCCTCATGATCAGAGAAGAGAATGAACTCCTTATGTAAAAGATAATGTTGCCAATGGTCCAATGCTCGAACAATAGCATAGAACTCTTTATCATAAGTTGAATAATTTTTACAACCATCGTTCAATTTTTCACTGAAGTAGGCAATAGGTTGTCCTTCTTGGCTAAGAACAGCACCAATTCCCACATTTGAGGCATCACAATCAACTTCAAATACTTTATTAAAATCTGGTAGTGCGAGAATAGGAGCTTCAGATACCTTTTTCTTTAGGAGTTCAAAGCTCTTTTGTGCTTCTTCTGTCCAATGAAAGCTCCCACCTTTCAAACATTCAGTGATAGGTGCAATAATAGAGCTGAAATTCCTTATGAATCACCGATAAAAAGATGCTAGGCCATGAAAGCTCCGGATGTCATGAAGAGAGGCTGGTGTAGGCCAGCAAGTTATTGCTTCAACTTTATTGTTATCCATCTTTAATCCATCAGCTGAGACGATGAATCCAAGGAACACAAGGCTTTCTGCAAGGAAGTGGCACTTCTTCAGATTTGCATATAATTTTTGCTCTCTTAGCACCTGAAAAATGGCACGGAGATGTTCCAAATGTTGTTTTTCATCACGACTATAGATCAGAATGTCGTCAAAATAAACTACCACAAATTTTCCAATGAATGGTTTAAATATGTCATTCATGAGTCTCATGAATGTTGAAGGAGCATTAGACATTCCAAAAGGCATAACCATCCATTCATACAACCCATCTCTTGTCTTAAAAGCCGTCTTCCATTCATCTCCGGGCCTTATACGAATTTGGTGATAACCGCTGCGTAGATCGATTTTGCTGTGCACTTTAGAGCCTGAAAGTTGGTCAATCTGGTCATCAAAACGCGGAATAGGAAAACGGTATTTGATAGTAATTTTATTGACTGCTCTACTATCAACACACATCCGCCATGAACCGTCTTTCTTGGGTACAAGGAGTGCAGGGACTGCACAAGGACTCTTACTTTCTTTAACCATTCCTTTATTCAAGAGATCATCAACTTGCCTCTGTAATTCTTCATGTTGTTGTGGACTCATTCTATAGGCAGCTTTGTTAGGCAATGAGGCTCCCGGAACCAGATCAATGCAATGTTGTATATCTCTCATTGGAGGCAGCCCAGGTGGTATTTCTTCAGGAACTACATCTGAAAATTCAAGAAGTAGAGGCTGCACTGGTGCTGGAATATCATATACCTCTTCATTTTCTTCTAAGACAACCAAGGCATAAGTTTCCTCGGACTCATGAACAGCCCTGCAAATTTCTGCTCTTGACAGTAGATTGTTTCCTTCCCCTTTACAAGGTTTAGGAATGTTGTTCATTTTTGAAGGGCCCAAAATAACCTTAACACCATCTTTAACAAAAGTATAGGTATTTTTATAACCATCATGGTGAGTCCTTCTATCATACTGCCAAGGTCTACCAAGAAGTAAATGACATGCATCCATAGGAACAACATCACATAATACTTCATCTTTATACTTACTACCAATAGAGAATTGCACCAAACATTGTTTATCAACTTTTACCTCATTGCCTTTGCGAAACCATGATAGCTTATAAGGACGTGGATGCTTCTCCGTCTTCAAATTTAATTTTTGAACCATGTCGTTGGACACCACATTCTCACAGCTTCCTCCATCTATGATGACATTGCACACCTTTCTTTGTGAAGTGCATTTTGTATGGAATATGTTACTACGAAGCCAAGAATCTTCTTGAGCTTGCATACTATTCAAACTCCTTCGAATTACCAAAGATTCTCCCTGATCTTCATAAGTAATCTCCTCATCCTCTTGGCCACTTCCTTCAGCTTCCCATGGAGTCTGTTCTTCAATTTCTTCCTCAAAAATGGTTATGACTTTACGGTTTGGACATTCAGAGGCTATGTGTCCATAACCTTGGCATTTAAAACACTTTATTGAAGCTTTGGTGCCACTTCCCCGACTAGTATTGGCTGTGCTATCATTCTTTTTGGATGATTTCAGATCTGACCCCTTATCAATAGGAGGAGATTTTCTTACGACACTTGAATGGGTTGTACCAGAAGCTTGATTTGAGAACCGATTATTGCGTCCCTTTGGCTTTTGTTGTTTCTCCACCTTAAGAGCAAGTTTACATACATCTTGATAAGTCCAGAAAGGTTGCAGATTAACGACATCACTGATTTCCTCCTTTAGTCCACCAAGAAATCGAGCAATGGTTTGCTCCTCTGGTTCTACCACCTCGCAGCGCATCATGAGATTCTCAAATTCTGTCGTATAATCTTCCACGGACAGATTTCCTTGTTTAAAATTATGAAATTTGAGAAAAGCATCTTGCTTGTAATTGTCTGGCAAAAACTTTTTTCGCAGCTCTTTCTTCATCTTTTCCCAAGTGCAAATCTTAGCCTTTCCATCACGAACTCGTTGCTTCTTAAGATGTTCCCACCATAAGGAGGCATATTTCTTCAATTTCACCGCCACTAATTTAACCTTTTGTCGATCATGCATATCATTGTATTCAAAAACTCTTTCCACCGTATTAAGCCAATCAATAAATTCATCTGGATGGTTTCTTCCTTCAAAATCTGGAATTGTGATTTTCACATTGTAAGCACCTTGAAAATTGTTGAATTCTCTACGAGGTCGTCTAGGAGCAGATGTATGACTTGAGTGATCATCTGATTCTTCATGAAAGGGATTGTAGTCCTCATCATCAGGTGTTGATGAGCCATTTTCTGAGTTATGACTGCCTGTGTTATGTCCTCTGCCTGCTCCACGTGCAAGCTGTTGTTGTAGCTCCTCTACTTGTCTTCTCAACTCCTCTAATTCAATATCACGTACATTCCGTCGACGTGGAGACATGGCTCTGATACCAAATTGACACCGGAAGCAATGGAAACAAGTAGATCAGGGTTTAATACTCGCCACTCTAAGGAATCCACCCTAGAGATAAGAGCAAACTCGCCACCCAAAGGAACCCAACCCCAGGGATAAGAGTATAAAGATCAATATTCTTTTAACAAAAGAAATATTTAATTTTTGTATTTTCAATTTCAGCTTATAGGTACATAGTTGTGATAGTCTTTATATAGACTTGGCGAGAAACATCCCTTCTGCCATAGGTGCAATGAACATGAGATTAATGCTAATCTTTTGATATTCTTTGACTTGGACTACTAAAAGATATAACTGATATCATTCCTAGGGACTTGCTAATACATGAACTAGCCTAGTAAATGATATGAATACCAGAAAATAATCTCAATGCAAATACTTTAACTCAGAATGTACCCTGCTGGACAGCTTGACCACCTCTGACTAAAAATGAGATAACTTCTTGTAGAAAATGTATTTATTTGATCCGTAAAATTTGTTGAAAACTAGACTCCAATACCTTTCCAATGATATATCACACTGCACCCAAAACGTCCTAGATAAAATCAGTTTATTCTTCGAAGTTGACTCAAAATATCCTCAGAATTCTGAATTTTCTGCGTCACTATGAATCAAGTATATACTTATATATACATACTTTTGTATGATTTTATTCCTATAATTTAGTATTTTCTTAATAAAGAGGTATTATTAATTAATTTTAAGTGTTTAATCATAGAAAAAAGTATTTTTAAAGTTCGAATAAACTGAGCTAATTTGGCTTTCTTTTTTGTGCGGGAGCTTATATGGGTTTACATATATATATATATATATAGAGAGAGTCATACTCTAGTGACAACCAATACTAAGGTGAGATGTGAGATCTAATACTAGCCACTCATTCAAAAGTTCCATCTACATCCATCACCACTCAGTAATTTTACCCACATCCTCATCACCTGCCTTCATCTTCTTCCTATTCCGATCGTCACCTCCGATCACCGGCAACCGCCATCTCCGGCCACCGTCTCCAGCCGTCGGAAGTCAAAAATCACCACTGTCAGCAGAAAATCTTCGAATTTTATAAAATCACCAGAAAGCAAACCACCGCACCACCACCTTCTCCGGTCACCACACTGCCCACCACCGACAACCACTGCCAGAAAATCACCATATCCAAGCAGAAATCACCAGATCTTAGTAAAAATCACCACAATCAAAAAAATCCGGCAAAACCACCATTAATCATCACACTTGCCTCCTCCGCCACCAGGCCCACCACCACTGCCATACGCACACTACCGCCGCCACATAATCACCATGCGGATTTCAAAGTGACCCAAAATCAATACAAATCAACAAAAGACAACATAAAATCACCTGCTGTGCAATAAAAAATCACCACCAACGACTTTTGTAGATCTGAGCACATATTACAGCAGGTTACAAATCTTCCACCGGTGATCGGTGCGGCGGAGTTGCCGCGGAATAGAGACACAACTGAGGTTGTCGTATTTGTTGGATTTTGAAGGGATGGAAGGAGGGTTATGGTGGTTGGGTTGTAAATTGGAGAAGCCGAGGCTAGCAGGTCGAAGGTCGCAACATCGATGAAGAGTGATGAAGAAGTGAGGAGAGGGGATGGTAGAAACTCAGGTAGTGGTAACGACGACGACGTAGAATAGAACAACGTTGGCAGAGAAGGTTGATGGTTGGAGGCGGACTGTAATCAGGGGGGAGAAGTAGGGGGAGACTGGCAGTGTTCCGGCGTGGTGGCTGTTGAAGGTGAAGTAGTGGCCGGTGCGTAGCTGTAGTGAGTGGTATGTTGGTGGATGGATGGTAGAGAGGTGGATGAAAGAAATGAAGTATAAAATAAACATTTAAAATATGTGGTTGTGATTTAATTTAGGGATAAAAATGTGTGGTTGAGATTAGATCTCAGATCTCATAATAGTTGGGGTTCTCATCTGAGCACTTGCCTATATATATATATTCCACTCAATTACGAATAACTGATCCCCGATTAGGGGATTAGGTGGTATTCAATAATTTCATATGTTTGTCTCATAATATGTGATTCTTCTTATTTCTCGTAATTTATCACTGAGTTTTGAACACAATTGAATGATTCATGAACCTTTAATTGTATTCGTAGAAATTATATTGAATAGAGGCACGCTATGAAACTATAAATTCTTGGATCTTAATAGTTTATGACTTATATTTTTATTAATAATGAAAAAGAAGTTGAAGATATAATTTAAGCCCTGCAATGCATTTTGTGAAAGGAAAATAAACACCGCCAGAAGAATTATTTTTACCAAAATAAATGAACAAGATATCACATAAGTTAGACATTCATAAAAATCAATTGAATAATCCTTATTATTAAATTGCTTCACATTATCATTATATGGTACGTAGTTTTAAATTCCTGTCAAATAATACTCATTTCCTACCAATTTATAATAGATATTTTTATAATTATTTTGGTGCAAAAAAATTAAGTATTTCCTACCATTTGGGTTTTTCCGTACCAATCTTTTATGTCACCCCTGTTTTAATTCCTACCGAGTACTACCCATTTCCTACCCGTTTATAGTATATATATATTTAATAATTATTTAGGTAAAAAATAATAATACATTTTTTTGTGAGGAATTGAAACATTCATTGGTTAAAGTGCTTTTTTTATAAATATATATGTTTTTTATACATATTACACAAATAGTGTCAAAGCAAGTTTAATTCACAAAAATACCTTCTTTCTCTGTCCATATTTTCAAAAATACGTTAATTTTGTTTGAGTGTTTGAGCCGAATAGAAGCTCATTCACTCTTAACTCCCGCGCTCTGATCTCAGGTGTTTCTTCCTCACCTCCGCACTCCGTCATCATCAACTAGCATCTAAACGCATTAACAAGTTACATCGGTGTATGCAGAAAAATATGAACTCTAATAGGACTGGAATTAATAGCTACGTACAGACTTCAGGAATGCTGGTTGGCCAACAATGACCTGTAGTTCAGGTGTTACAACACATACTTTGTTTAATCCCCTCAATCTCAACAGAAATGTTTAACATATTAAATTACCTCTTCACAAGTTGAATCGCAGAACCAAACTCCATTGGGCAGTAGGCTTTTCAATTTCAGGCGACGAGTTTGAGATGCAACAGAAAAGCTTAACATATTAAAGTTGTTGAAGAAGTTCATGGCAATGACAAATATACAGTTCTAGTACAGCACTCTTATATTCTAGGTAACTTACATATACGCTCGCCTGGTTAGACATACCGATCACTTTTGTTAAAGTCTTCCCTGTCTCTTTTCATCTAACCATTCCAAAATCATGAGGAACACTGTTTATAGCAAATAGTTTAAATAAACAAATACATGCGTTTCAGTACATATACACTACTATATACACACATTTTGACAGTAGTAAGGCGGAAACAAATAAGACAAGCTACACCATTGTAGAAAGACAATATAACTTAAAATAGGCGCACCTCTACACCAAGACGAACTGTATGAACTGATGAGGGGCATCGATCACACATAATAAAGCTACCTCCTTGGTAACAGACTGAACAATTGTCATCATTAGAATTTTTCCGACCATCGTGCCCATCGTTGATTCTGAGCTTTAGCTGCATCTGGCACTTAAAGGGACCTGCCATCCAACAAATATGTAATGCCTAGTACAAGAAGGGCTTAGGCAAGAGCAGCTCTATTCATCATCACTCTTCTGGAAGGTTAACTCTACTTCCCCGAGCTCATTTATCCAGACTTGGAGATCACCCCAATCCTATTTAAAAAAAGTCAGTAGAAGTTATTTGATCATACTGGTTATTTTAAATAAGTGAGAAGCTAAAACAGTGAAAATAAGTGTGCCAGCACACATACCTCGTTTAAGTTTTCTGCTGCAGGGATATCAGCAGATTCAGTGTTGCTGTTTGTCAACCAGCTTCCTTCAGCCGGTTGTTCACTCCCAGGAAGCTGTAGTGCCTACGTGTACAAGATACAAAATATATTAGCAATATTCTATCCATCGTTCCCATCGTCGATTCTGAGCTTTAGCTGCATCTGGCACTTAAAGGGACCTGCCATCCAACAAATATGTATTGGCTGAGGGATTTGGAGGAAAGTGGTACCATTACAGGATGCACTCTTCTGAGTGATGGCTAGACATGCCTGGAAACAGCATTACTGGAGCATTTTCTTCATTATTTCGAATAATTCTTTCACAAAACTGAAATAAGATGAACATCAAATTTATTTCAAAAAAAAAAAAGATGAACATCAAATAATTTTTGCAATACAAAATTTTATGGACTAATTCAAAAATACAAAGATAAATACAATCTATGATTTTTAAGAATAGAATTATACTAAAAGATTAAAGATGATTAAAGTGTTCCGCACAGAGCCTTTCATGTAATTACATTACATCATGATCACTTTATACTTTATTCGAAACTTTATATCCTAGATGAGAACTCAAAGATCGAAACTCAAAAATCAATTAAATCCAACATTAAATTTAATCAAAATATGTACAAAGAAAATAATATCCATAATAAGAATAAATATATGATAATGGCTTACCGACTAGGCATGAATTGTACACAAATCATCAGATATATGATATATGGAAAATATCAAAATGATGATTGTTGTGGATGGTGGTGATATAATTTTTACACTAAAAAGATGATAAGTTAATAAGACAAGCGGGTGCGGAAGGTAAATTAAGAAGGAGAGGCTGACGCGGAAGGCAAGCGGAGATAACAAGGAGAGGAAGGGATCGATGATCGGATGAAACTAAGAATGTAGTGTAAGTTTTTGTTCTAATAAGATTTTATGCCAGAAATTGTCATGGGCCGTGGCAGAACCACACTTTAAAAACCATCAATATGGACTCATTTAGTGGATATTACAAGTCCGTTAAGATGACACTTATGTTGGACTGCCCTACATAGATGGGCAGCTAGTATGAGATATTATCTAGCTTTCTAGGGAGAGGGGTGGTTTCTAGAATTGATGTGGCCTCTAGGGATCGCTAGCAATTGGGCTCGCTAACCTAGGCCTTGCTAAGGGCACTCCATACTTGGGCTCTTTGGGACCGTCGAGCTTCCTCACTTTAAGATGACCACGGTTGGCCAAAGTATGATTTATATACTAAGTCCTTTGTCGGCTCTCCTAAAGACTACTCCCTATATTCTTCCATCTCCTCACTCCTTAAGAGGATGAGTCAGGAATGAAGACTCACGACCAGTCCCGGTTAGGTGTGAGCAAAACCAAACCGAAACTGATAATCAAACTGAATCATTCAAATTCGGTCCGGTTCGATCCTAATTTTCTGAAAATTCTGTCTATTCGATCCAAACTGAATAAATCGAAAAAAAAATCAGTTCGGTCCGGTTCTTAAAAAAATATTTCGGGATGGACCGTATAGAGGAATAGCCCAAACAATATATAATATAAATTTATATTCATATTATGTAAATTATATATATCTTACTTATAAGTTATAATGATAATTTATATTTAGTAAATTTAATTATATCTATTTTTGGTGAAATGGTGGTGATTAATTAATATTAGTTTATTTAATAAATCATATATTTTAGCGTTATTTATAATATAAATTTTTGTTTTTTAAAATAATTTCGTTTCTTCTGAGACGGATCAAACCAAATTATTTCGGTTCGGTCTATAATAATTTCGGTCCGGTTTGGTCCGGAAAATATCAAAGTTCAGTTATCTGTCTATTGAGTCCGGTCCAATTTTGGACCGAAACGACGAAATGATCATCCCTAGTCCCAGCTTAGACGACATGAGTATAGCTTTCGAGGTCTTTAACTCTCTTTTCACTAATAGATCACTATCCACTATCTAACCCGCTCCATGTTAGCCTTCTTAACCACTTAGACCTGGGTCATGCGAGTTATGGGCTTCTCGATGATAGCTTTCATTGTTTAATGGACCTCGGCCCTGATGGACCGAACAAAATCTAGCCTATCTAGATATTTGTTTCCAAAGAATTATGTTATAACTTGACCCGTACCTAGCTCGACCTCTTATATAACTTTTATGAGTTCTTGTCTAGTAGCTATAGATCAATCTCGTTTACAAGATCAACTAATTAACTTTACATCCCATTCAGTCCCGTGTTCTTCATGATATTTTTCTTACATTCAAATAAGTTCCCAAATTTGTTGTTAACCACTTTCTCCTCTTGACATAGGAGATTGAGAAAAATGTGCCAAAACAAGAAAAGATGCTCGAAAAATAAGATTGTGGTGTTTGGATAAACCTATGAATCAAGTATATACTTATATATACATACTTTTGTATGATTTTATTCCTATAATTTAGTATTTTCTTAATAAAGAGGTATTATTAATTAATTTTAAGTGTTTAATCATAGAAAAAAGTATTTTTAAAGTTCGAATAAACTGAGCTAATTTGGCTTTCTTTTTTGTGCGGGAGCTTATATGGGTTTACATATATATATATATATATATATATATATATATATATATATATATATATATATATATATATATATTCCACTCAATTACGAATAACTGATCCCCGATTAGGGGATTAGGTGGTATTCAATAATTTCATATGTTTGTCTCATAATATGTGATTCTTCTTATTTCTCGTAATTTATCACTGAGTTTTAAACACAATTGAATGATTCATGAACCTTTAATTGTATTCGTAGAAATTATATTGAATAGAGGCACGTTATGAAACTATAAATTCTTGGATCTTAATAGTTTATGACTTATATTTTTATTAATAATGAAAAAGAAGTTGAAGATATAATTTAAGCCCTGCAATGCATTTTGTGAAAGGAAAATAAACACCGCCAGAAGAATTATTTTTACCAAAATAAATGAACAAGATATCACATAAGTTAGACATTCATAAAAATCAATTGAATAATCCTTATTATTAAATTGCTTCACATTATCGTTATATCGTACGTAGTTTTAAATTCCTGTCAAATAATACTCATTTCCTACCAATTTATAATAGATACTTTTATAATTATTTTGGTGCAAAAAAATTAAGTATTTCCTACCATTTGGGTGTTTCCTACCAATCTTTTATGTCACCCCTGTTTTAATTCCTACCGAGTACTACCTATTTCCTACCCGTTTATAGTATATATATATTTAATAATTATTTAGGTAAAAAATAATAATACATTTTTTTGTGAGGAATTGAAACATTCATTGGTTAAAGTGCTTTTTTTATAAATATATATGTTTTTTATACATATTACACAAATAGTGTCAAAGCAAGTTTAATTCACAAAAATACCTTCTTTCTCTGTCCATATTTTCAAAAATACGTTAATTTTGTTTGAGTGTTTGAACCGAAGAGAAGCTCATTCACTCTTAACTCCCGCGCTCTGATCTCAGGTGTTTCTTCCTCACCTCCGCACTCCGTCATCATCAACTAGCATCTAAACGCATTAACAAGTTACATCTGTGTATGCAGAAAAATATGAACTCTAATAGGACTGGAATTAATAGCTACGTACAGACTTCAGGAATGCTGGTTGGCCAACAATGACCTGGAGTTCAGGTGTTACAACACATACTTTGTTTAATCCCCTCAATCTCAACAGAAATGTTTAACATATTAAATTACATGTTCACAAGTTGAATCGCAGAACCAAACTCCATTGGGCAGTAGGCTTTTCAATTTCAGGCGACGAGTTTGAGCTGCAACAGAAAAGCTTAACATATTAAAGTTGTTGAAGAAGTTCATGGCAATGACAAATATACAGTTCTAGTACAGCACTCTTATATTCTAGGTAACTTACATATACGCTCGCCTGGTTAGACATACCGATCACTTTTGTTAAAGTCTTCCCTGTCTCTTTTCATCTAACCATTCCAAAATCATGAGGAACACTGTTTATAGCAAATAGTTTAAATAAACAAATACATGCGTTTCAGTACATATACACTACTATATACACACATTTTGACAGTAGTAAGGGGGAAACAAATAAGACAAGCTACACCATTGTAGAAAGACAATATAACTTAAAATAGGCGCACCTCTACACCAAGACGAACTGTATGAACTGATGAGGGGAATCGATCACGCATAATAAAGCTACCTCCTTGGTAACAGACTGAACAATTGTCATCATTAGAATTTTTCCGACCATCGTGCCCATCGTTGATTCTGAGCTTTAGCTGCATCTGGCACTTAAAACATAATATTTGGTGCCTCTCTTGAAACTGTTAGAATTTCAAACCCGTGTACGTTTTCTCCGGAGATCAAAGATATGCAGAAGCAAAGTCAAATAAAACAGCTGGGCTAGTAGATAAGATAAATAAAAATACAGTAGCCGTGAAATAGAAGTAAAAGAAAACTACAGCTATCAAGATACAAATCACGGCTGTATATGCATGGGGAAAGAAGATAGAAACATCAGCTTGGAAGTCAATTATCTTGCCCAGAATATATGGTAGGCTATCTACATGCAAGGTGGTAAAAGCGTGTGTAATAAATCAGTGTGACATGCAGCAGCTCTATCTCAGGTCTTTGTTCAAAGCCTAAATAAAAGGTGGGCTAGACACATAAAACTACAGGAAGCTCAGACTAGGAAAAATAAAAGGGTCATGCAGCTGGCGGTAATAAATATGAAGAATGATGTATGCAATGATGTAAGTTTGTAAACTTAAAGCCTATAAAAGGCTGTTGCTCTGCGTGTAGAATATATACTGCAGTGAGTTTAAAAAAACCAGAAAGAAAAAAGAAAGAGCCGAAGCTCATAGAGAGAGAGGAAAGAAAGGCTGTAGCCTTTGTACTAATATAAGCTGTAGCTTTGTTGCTATTTAAGTGAAGTAATATAAAGCTGTTTGTTTTATATTTTTTCTTTATTCATATAGTCCACGTACACCCGCATACACATCCTCTGTTTTGAAAATATTTAAACCTAAGCCTATACACGTTTCCAACAAGTGGTATCAGAGCTAGGTTATTTCGGAGAAGAAAAAATGTCAAATATGATGGCGCAACCACAAATCCCAATGTTGACGACAACAAATTACGGGAACTGGAGTATCCAAATGAAGGTGTTACTCGGTTCATACGATAATTGGGATATTGTCGAAAGTGGGTATGACAAGCCCGAGGATGAAGCCGTTCTTTCTGAAGCGGAGAAAACGGCGTTAAAAGATTCCAAGAAAAAAGACCAAAGGGCGTTATATACAATTATTCAAGGAGTTGATGAATCAACCTTTGAAAAAATTTCAAATGCAAAAACGGCGAAAGACGCGTGGGAGATTCTGCAGAAATCATTCCAGGGTGTCGAGAAAGTAAAAAAGGTGCGGCTCCAAGTTCTACGTGGGGAGTTCGAAAATTTAAAAATGAAGAGTTCCGAAAATATTGGTGAATTTGTTACGCGTTTGAAAACGGTGACAAATGAGATGAAAAGAAATGGAGAAAGTCTCGATGATGTTCGAGTCATGGAAAAGTTGCTCCGTTCATTAACAAGAAAATTTGATTATGTTGTGACATCCATCGAGGAGTCAAAAGACTTGTCCACAATTTCTATTGATGAGCTCGTAGGTTCTCTTCAAGCCCACGAGCAGCGAATGAACCAGTATGATGATGCAAGCCATTTGGAAAAGGCGTTGCAAAGTAAGGTGTCCATTGGTGACAGCAGTAGCAGTTCTGCACGTGGCAGAGGTGGCTTTAGAGGTGGCTACCGTGGTGGACGAGGACGAGGAAGGCAGTCCTTTAATAGAGGCCAGAATTCTGAAGGCTATCAGCCATCTGGTCGTGGTCAAAATTTTAGAGGCCGAGGACGAGGCGGATTTCAACGAAGAGATAAGTCTCAATATCAGTGCTATAATTGTAATAAATATGGTCATTTCAGTTATGAGTGTAGAGCCCCAAAGGTGGAAGAAAGAAGTCATTTTGCTGAAGCAAAAGAAGATAAAGATGTTGGCTCTGCTATGTTTCTTACTTACAAAGGAGATGAAGGAGGCAATAAAAATACATGGTATCTTGACTCAGGAGCCAGCAATCACATGACTGGTCATAAGGAATTATTCACGGAGATAGACGACACCATCAGCGGAGAAGTTACTTTTGGTGACTCGTCAAAGATTCCGGTCAAAGGAAAAGGTACCGTCACGATCATGACAAAGAAAGGTGAAAAGAAATATATAAATGATGTTTATTATATTCCTGCATTGAAAAATAATATTATCAGTCTTGGCCAACTTGTGGAGAAAGGATATAATATACAGATGCAGGACAATTCCCTCATTATCAGAAATAAAGCTCGGGAATTGATTGCAAATGTGGAGATGTCAAAGAATCGTTTGTTTACGCTTGATATGCAAACGAAGGTTCAGAAGTGTTTAAAGTCTGTCATTAAAAATGACTCGTGGTTGTGGCACTTGAGATATGGTCATCTTGGATTTTCTGGCTTGAAACTATTGTCAAAGACAAAGATGGTGAACGGCTTGCCAGAAATCAATGAACCAGAAAATTTGTGTGAAGCGTGTGTAAAGGGGAAGCAACATCGACAAAGTTTTCCCGTTGGAAAATCATGGAGAGCCAGGAGGCCATTGGAGATTGTTCACACAGATATTGCTGGTCCATTTGATATCTCATCACTTGGAGGTAATAAATATTACCTAACATTTATTGATGATTTTAGCAGGAAAAGTTGGGTGTATATCATCAAAGAAAAGTCGGAGGCTCTTGATAAATTCAAGGAGTTCAAAGCACTGGCGGAAAAGCAAAGTGGTTATTATTTGAAGGTACTCCGATCAGACAGAGGAGGCGAGTATACTTCTAATCTGTTCAGAAGTTTTTGCAGAGCACATGGAATCAATCATCAGTTGACAACGGCCTATACTCCTCAACAAAATGGCGTTGCAGAAAGAAAGAATCGCACTATTCTTGACATGGCAAGGAGCATGGTGAAAGCAAAGCACTTGCCGAGAACCTTTTGGGCCGAAGCCGTTCTATGTGCAGTTTATTTGTTGAATCGCTGTCCAACAAAAAGTGTCAGAAACAAAACTCCAAATGAAGCATGGAGTGGTAGCAAACCATCAGTGGGACATCTCAGAATTTTTGGGTGTATTGCATATGCCCATGTTCCAGATCAGAAAAGAAAGAAGTTGGATGATAAAGGCGAGAAGTGCATCTTTACCGGATATGACAAGAGGAGTAAGGCGTACAGGCTCTATAATCCCCTCACGAAGAAATTAATAATTTCTCGAGATGTTGAGTTCGATGAATCAGATTATTGGAAATGGAGCGAGGAGGAAAGAAAAGTTGCTGGGTTATTTTTTAATGATGATGATGATGGCAATGATGACCCCAACATAGAAGCTGACGAGGATGATGATCAAACTCCTCCACAAAGTCCGAATCAACCAACTCCTGCATCAACACCATCGGATTCAAGTGGAAGCAGAAGTTCAGGGGGAGCACCTAGAAAAATGCGGAGTCTGGATAATATCTATGAAGCTACAAGTCCGGTACAAACAACATTTGATTATTCCTTATTTTGTTTAATGGCTGAATGTGATCCAGTTACATTTGAGGAAGCTTCTGAAGAAAGCAAATGGAACAAAGCCATGGATGAGGAAATTGGTGCAATTAAAAAGAATGATACATGGGAGCTCACAGATCTTCCAGAAGGACACAAATCAATTGGTGTCAAATGGGTCTACAAGACAAAAACAAATCAAGACGGAGAAGTGGAAAAATACAAGGCAAGGTTAGTGGCTAAAGGCTACAAGCAGCGATATGGCATTGACTATGATGAGGTGTTTGCTCCAGTTGCACGAGTTGACACCATCAGACTTCTTACAGCAATTGCCGCTCAGAATCAATGGAAGATTTTTCAAATGGATGTGAAGTCAGCATTCCTAAATGGTTATCTCGAAGAAGAAGTTTACATCGAGCAACCTCAGGGATATGTTCAGAAAGGCCAGGAGAATAAAGTCTACAAACTGAAGAAAGCACTATACGGGTTAAAGCAAGCCCCGAGAGCGTGGAACACAAGGGTTGATGAGTATTTTCAGAAAAATGGTTTTGTGAAGAGTCCATATGAGCATGCACTCTACACGAAAACAAATTCAGGGGGAGATATTATGATCGTTTGCTTATACGTGGACGACATGATATTTACCGGAAACAATCCCGATATGTTTGATGATTTTAAGAAAGTTATGACTAATGAATTTGAGATGACAGATATTGGTCAAATGTCATACTTTCTTGGAGTTGAGGTGAAGCAAAGCAAAGACGGAATTTTTATGTGTCAGAAAAAATATGCCGAGCAGATTTTGAAGAGGTTCAGAATGGAGGAATGTAAGCCAGTGAGCACGCCAGCAGAAGCAAGCATAAAGCTCAGAATTGATTCAACAAGGGAGTCGGTAAATCCGACGTTGTTCAAGAGTTTGGTTGGAAGTTTAAGGTACCTAACTTTCACTCGTCCGGATATTATGTATGCAGTCGGATTGGTTAGTAGGTACATGGAGAAGCCGAAGCAAGATCATTTCATGGCAGCTAAAAGAATTTTGAGATATATTAAAGGTACACTAAATAATGGCTTATTTTACACTCACTCTCAAGATTCAAAATTAGTTGGCTACTCAGACAGTGATTATGGTGGAGATTTGGATGACGGGAAAAGCACATCGGGATATGCTTTTCATATTGGCTCGGCAGTATTCTCATGGTCATCAAAGAAGCAACAGACAGTCGCTCTTTCAACATGTGAGGCAGAATACATCGCAGCAGCAGCATGCGCATGTCAGGCTATGTGGCTAGGCTATATTTTGGGCGAGTTAAATCTTGCAAAGGAAGACCCGGTTACAATTTACGTGGATAATAAATCTGCTATTTCACTAGCGAAAAATCCGGTGTCACACAGTCGCAGCAAGCACATTAATATTAAATATCATTTTCTTCGAGAACAGGTGAACGACAAAAATGTAGAACTGGTGCACTGCAGCACGGAAGAAAATCTAGCAGATATTTTCACAAAACCGTTGAAGCCGGAGATATTTCATAAAATGAACAAGAAGCTCGGAATGCTAAGTCGGGTTTGAGGGGGAGTGTTAGAATTTCAAACCCGTGTACGTTTTCTCCGGAGATCAAAGATATGCAGAAGCAAAGTCAAATAAAACAGCTGGGCTAGTAGATAAGATAAATAAAAATACAGTAGCCGTGAAATAGAAGTAAAAGAAAACTACAGCTATCAAGATACAAATCACGGCTGTATATGCATGGGGAAAGAAGATAGAAACATCAGCTTGGAAGTCAATTATCTTGCCCAGAATATATGGTAGGCTATCTACATGCAAGGTGGTAAAAGCGTGTGTAATAAATCAGTGTGACATGCAGCAGCTCTATCTCAGGTCTTTGTTCAAAGCCTAAATAAAAGGTGGGCTAGACACATAAAACTACAGGAAGCTCAGACTAGGAAAAATAAAAGGGTCATGCAGCTGGCGGTAATAAATATGAAGAATGATGTATGCAATGATGTAAGTTTGTAAACTTAAAGCCTATAAAAGGCTGTTGCTCTGCGTGTAGAATATATACTGCAGTGAGTTTAAAAAAACCAGAAAGAAAAAAGAAAGAGCCGAAGCTCATAGAGAGAGAGGAAAGAAAGGCTGTAGCCTTTGTACTAATATAAGCTGTAGCTTTGTTGCTATTTAAGTGAAGTAATATAAAGCTGTTTGTTTTATATTTTTTCTTTATTCATATAGTCCACGTACACCCGCATACACATCCTCTGTTTTGAAAATATTTAAACCTAAGCCTATACACGTTTCCAACAGAAACATATAATTTATTTCCAAGCAACCCTATCAACTTTTTGATCTTGTCTCTTGCCATCTTTTCACTGCTCTGCCTATTCCTCCTTTAGTAATTTCAAACTGATGTTCTGTCTCCTTGGCTCGAATTCATTTATTATAAATTTTCACCAAACATATGGCATCACAATTTATTCGTTATACCATATTTGCGTTTGAAAATGTGGGTACAAAGCCGCACATTTTCAAGTCATTTTGAGCATATATAAATTTGAGTGAGTCGTGATAGGGTGTTCATAACAAGTCATGTTTGGATTGTTTTCAATTGAACTCGCGGATACATACCTAACTGTGAACAAAAAAAAGTGGAATATCAAGGTTTGAATAGATAAATTCATTGGTCACTGAATTGTCATAATACAGAGAAAAAAATTATCTACATATATAGCATCGTTATGTACATTAAGAGCGAAGATATAAACAGTTAATGTTAGTAGTTTTGATACAAATCCACAGCTCCAAAACACCTCCTTTGTCCATGCCTACCCATCAAACTTTGTGCTATATGGTCCCGAGGAACAACTGATCCTCAAGGAGCTGCCCATAACAGTTCCTAGTGTCCATCCATTCCTCGAGAAATGTTTAACATATTAAAATACCTGTACAAAAGTTGAATTGCAGAACCAAACTCCATTGGGCATTAGGCTTTTCAATTTTAGGCAACAAGTATGAGCTGCAAAAGAAATGTTTAACATATTAAACTTGTTAAAGAAGTTCATGGCAATGACATATATACAGATCTAGTACAGCATTCTTATATTCTAGGTAACTTACATATACGCTCGCGCTGGTTGCACTTACAGATCACTGTTAAAGTCTTCCGTGTCTCTTTTCATTTGGCCCCTTCCACAAATCATGCAGTGCCAGGACAAATTGATTGGCGATGTTGATGAGTACGATGAACTTTATACTGATCTTTAGCTGTATCTGGCACTTAAAGGAGCTTGCACGGCTTTGTTTCTGGTCACCTCTCAAAAGGCATCATTCTATTTGGAGTTGTTCTCGCTGCTTATATTCTATCTTTATGCCCTTTTCACTACCGATGTGGGACAATTCCTAACAATAAGAACATCCTAACAATAGGAACATCCCCTCCTGGAGATGGGATCATCAATCTCCGCAGATCATGTTTATGTCTGAAAAGAAAGAAAGAACTTAAAAATTCTTTACTGCTACTGAATTGTATTATTAATTCTTTTTTTTTTGAAAAAAAATTAATTCATTGTTATTAGTCCCCAAATAATATTTCGTGCCTATCAACTTTTTCGAGGCAACCCTATCAACTTTTTGATCTTTTCTCTTGCCATCTTTTCACTGCTCTGCCTATCCCTCCTTTAGTAATTCCAAACTTATGTTCTGTCTCCTTGGCTCGAATTCATTTATTATAAATTTTCACCAAACATATGGCATCACAATTTATTTGTTATACTATATTTGCGTTTGAAAATGTGGATACAAAGCCGCACATTATCAAGTCATTTTGAGCATATATAAATTTGAGTGAGTCGTGATAGGGTGTTCATAACGAGTCATGTTTGGATTGTTTTCAATTGAACTCGCGGATACATGCTTAACTGTGAACAGAAAAAAGTGGAATATCAAGGTTTGAATAGATAAATTCATTGGTCACTGAATTGTCATAATACAGAGAAAAAAATTATCTACATATATAGCATCATTATGTACATCAAGAGCGAAGATATAAACAATTAATGTTAGTAGTTTTGACACAAATCCACAGCTCCAAAACACCTCCTTTGTCCATGCCGACCCATCAAACTTGGTGCTATGGTCTAGAGGAACAACTGATCCTCGAGGAGCTGCCCATAACAGTTCCTACTGTCCATCCATTCCTCGAGAAATGTTTAACATATTAAAATACCTGTACAAAAGTTGAATTGCAGAACCAAACTCCATTGGGCATTAGGCTTTCCAATTTTAGGCAACAAGTATGAGCTGCAAAAGAAATGTTTAACATATTAAACTTGTTAAAGAAGTTCATGGCAATGACATATATACAGTTCTAGTACAGCATTCTTATATTCTAGGTAACTTACATATACGCTCGCGGGTTGCACTTACAGATCACTGTTAAAGTCTTCCGTGTCTCTTTTCATTTGGCCCCTTCCACAAATCATGCAGTGCCAGGACGAATTGATTGGCGATGATGATGAGTATGATGAACTTTATTCTGATCTTTAGATGCATCTGGCACTTAAAGGAACTACCATCCAAGAAATATGTATTGGCTAAGTAAATCCTCAACACCAAATTCAAAAAAATCCCCATCCCTCTTTTCATTTCTTACTACCCCATCCCCTCTCAATTCAATTCCCACCCATTTCACTGATTTCATGGGTTTTAGACGCGCCAAGATTACAAGGGAGGCCATGCGAAACATGATTACAAGGGTCGACAGAATCAGCAATCTCCCAGACTCGCTACTCATCATCCTCTCCTTGCTTCCCTTCGATTTAGCCGTGCGCACCAGCGTTTTGTCCAAGAGATGGAGGCGTCTTTGCATGTCACTCTCGAATGATCTTTTCGATGATAGGTTCTTGAGTTCTGGGAAGTTATTTTTTCAACTAATGAGTCGGTCAAGGAGATCTTGGTGAACATATTATAAAAAATTATGTTAATTGATGTATTTATCTAAAAAACAGTTAGCATGTTAATTGAAATTAAGATTCTCACCGATTGAGTTTTTATATCCTATCAAATATATATATTTCTTTACCAATTAAAAACATAATAATTTATCGAACTAAATCCATTAACTCAAAATTTTATTATAAAATTTGTAACAAGACAATTTAGTAAACTTAAAATGAATAACTAGTGCAAAATATTAGCTACCATAAAAGATACTACCTGCATCGTACATGTCCCAAGGAGGCGGATTCAAAGTCATACTGGAGCATTTTCTTCATTATTTCAAATAATTCTTCACAAAACTGAAATAAGATAAACATCAAATTATGTTTGCCATATAAAATTTTATAGACTAATTCATAAATAGAAAGATAAATACAATCTATGATTTTTAAGAAAAGAATTATACTAAAAGATTAAAGATGATTAAAGTGTGCCACACAGAGGCTTTTATGTAACTACATTACATCATGATCAATTTATACTTTATTGGAAATTTTATATCTCAGATCAGAACTCAAAGATCTAAACTCAAAAATCAATTAAATCCAACATTCAATTTAATCCAAATATGTACAAACAAAATTAAATCCAAAATAAGAAGTAAATATATGATAATGGCTTACCGATTAGGCATGAATTATACACAAATCAGCAGATATATGATATATCGAAAATATCAAAACGATGATTGTTGTGGATGGTGGTTCTTATACTACAAAGATGATAAGTTAAGAACAGAAGCGGGTGATGTAGGTGTATCAGGAAGGAGAGGCTGATGCGGAAGGTAGAGTTTCAAGCGGAGATAACAAGGAGGGTAAGGGATGATCGGATGAAACTAAGAATGTAGTATCACTTTTTGTTCTAATAAGATTTTATGCCAGAAATTGTCATGGGCCGTGGAGGACCCACAATTAAAAACCATCAAGATGAGCTCATTTAGTGGATATCACAAGTCCGTTCGGTTGACACTTATGTTGGACTGCCCTACATAGATGGGCTCCTACTATGAGAAATTATTTAGCTTTCTCTAGGAGATGGGTGGTTGCTAGAAATGATGTGGCCTCTAAGGGATCGCTAGCAATTGGGCTCGCTAACCTAGGCCTTGCTGAGGGCACTGCATACTTGGGCTCTTTGGGATGGTCTAGCTTTCTCACTTCAAGATGACCATAGTTGGAGAATGTATGCTTTATACACTAAGTCCTTTGTCGGCTCTCCCAAGGACTACTCCCTATATTCTTCGATCCCCTCACTCCTTGAGAGGATGAGTCAGGAATGAAGACTCACCATCAATCCCGGTTAGGCTTGAACATATATTATATAAATTATATATATCTTACTTAAAGTTATAATGATAATATTTAATTTGTAAATTTAATTATTTATATTTTTGGTGAAATGGTGGTGATTAATTAATATTAATCTATTTAATAAATCATATATTTTAGCTTTATTTATAATATAAATTATTGTTTTTCAAAATAATTTCGTTTCTTCTCGGACGGACCAAACCAAATTATTTCGGTTCGTTCTATAATAATATTTCGGTCCGGTTCAATCGGGAAAAAATTAAAGTTCGGTTCTCGGTCTATTGAGTCCGGTCCAGTTTAGGACCGAAATGACCAATTAATCACCCCTAATCCCATCTTGGACCACATGAGTATAGCTATCCACTATCTAACCCGCTCCATGTCAGCCTTCTTAACCACTTAGACCTGGGTCATGCGAGTTATTAGCTTCTCGACGATAGCTTTCATGGTCTAACTGACCTGGGCCCTGATGGACCGAATAAAATCTAACCGGGTTTTATATCAATCTGGCTACCCGTTACTTTAAAATATCTCACTTCACCCACCCATCTCATCGGGGACTCATTTAAGCCACTATAAACCAAATATATATCATTTTACCCACATCACTATTAATACCTCTTTACTTAATCATTTATTAAAAATTAACCGTTTAACTTTTTACTGCAAAACCACTTTGAATACTTTCATAATTGTCTTTATTATTTATCGAAATAATTTGGAAATTTATAAAGTCACATAGCTAGGCGATCACATAAATATATATTTATAACTATATATATATGTGTGTGTGTCTGTGTGTGTGTGCGCGCGCATAACATAAATATGTATTTATACATATAACATAACTATGTTATATATATAACATAACTATGTACATATATATATATATATATATATATATAGACACACAAAGTTATGTTATTTTTGAAATTCCCAAATTATTTTGATAAATACTAGAGACAATTATGAAAGCACTCGAAGTGGTTTTGCAGTAAAAAGTTAAAAGATTAATTTTTGAAAAATAATTAAGTAAACAGATATGAATAGTGATGTGGGTAAAATGATATATATTGGATTTATAATGGCTTAAATGAATCTCCAATGAGATTGGTGGGTTAAGTCAGATATTTTGACGTAATGGGTGGCCAATTTGATATAAAACCCAAATCTAGCCTATCTAGATACTCCTTCCGTCCCATTTTAGTTGTCACATTTCTATTTTTGTTTGTCAAATTGACTAATTTTTGACCAAATATTATAAGTCACTTTTTCATCATTTTAAAAAACTGAAAATTACATCTTAAAGTAGAATAAAAAAAATTCCTATGATATATTTTTTTTAATTTTTTCAATTGATAAAATATTAATAAATTTCAGTTAAACTTTGGTCAATTTGACCGGCACAAAACCAAATATGACATCTAAAATGGGACGGAGGGAGTATTTGTTTCAAATGAATTATGTGATAACTTGAACCCGTACGTAGCTAGCTTTCTTGAACAACTTTTATGGTTTCTTGTCTAGTAGCTAGAGATCAATCTCGTACTTTCTCAAGGATCAATACAAGATCGACTAACCTCTACATCCCTTTCTCTTCTTCATGATATTCTTCTTACATTCAAGTAAGTTCCCAAATTTGTTGTTAATCCCTTTCTCCCGTTAACCTAAGAGATTGAGAAAAATGTGCGAAAACAAGAAAAGATGCTCGAAAATAAAAATGCGGTGTTTGGATAAACTTATGAATCAAGTATATAATTATATATACATACTTTTAATGATTTTATTCCTATAATTTAGTATTTTTTTAATAAAGAGGTAATGCTAATTAAATCTAAGTGTTTAATCGTAGAATTGTTTTTTCTAAAGTTCGAATAAATTTAGCTAATTTGACTTTATTTTTTGTGCGGGAGCTAATATGGGCTAATATATATATTTTCCACTGAATTACTGATAACTGATCCCCAATTAGGGGATTAGGTGGTATTCAATAATTTCATATGTTTGTCGCATAATATGGTGATTCTTCTTGTTTCTCGTAATTTATCATTGAGTTTTGAACACAACTGAAAGAGTCATGTACCCTTAACTGTATTCATAGAAATTATATTGAATAGAGGCACGTTATGAAACTATAAATTCTTGGATATTAATAGTTTATGACTTATATTCTTATTGGTCATGAGAAAGAAGTTGAAGATATAATTTTAAATACTGCAATATATTTTGTGAAAGGAAATAAACACCCTAAGAAGAATTATTTTTACCAAAATAAATGAACAACATATCACATAAGTTAGACATTCATAAAGATCAATTGAATAATCCGTATTATTAGATTGCTTCACATTATCATTATATCATACGTAGTTTCAAATTCATGTTAAATAGTACTCATTTCCTACCAATTTATAATAAATATTTTTATAATTATTTAGGTGCAAAAAAAAAGTATTTCCTACCATTAGGGTTTTTCCATACCAATTATGGTAGGAAATATATACTATGGAAATGTCTTTTATATCAAAATATGTGTCGCCGGTTTTAATTCCTACGGAGCACTCCCATTTCCTACCAGTTTATAGTAAATATCTTTTTAATAATTATTTAGGTAAAAAATAATAATACATTTTTTTTAGGAATTGAAACATTCATTAGTTAAATAGACAATTGTTCCTTTTCGTCCCTTACTTTAGAAATATTATATTTGAACTTATAATTTAAAACTATAACTGTAATTTTAAAAGATTATAAATAATATTGTTCATTTTCCAATCTGCCCCTTTTTATTTAAGATTTTAGCATGAAACCTTGTTTCCAATGGTATTAGTATCCAGTGGTATTAGTACACATACAGCAGACAATCAATTTAGAAAAAGTTGGTAATAATATAAATGTTGATCATGACAATCTTGTATAATTGTTAAGCTGCAATGTAATGACCTGATCTCAAAAAAACAAAGTATCTAGTTTAAACTTTAAGTTGTCAACTCCACTGCTGTTGTAATTAAATACTATATTCTCTCTTTTAACTTACTTTTGAGGAGGATCATGCCAATGATACTGTTGGGCCACGCAACACCCGTTAACTCCACATTAGAATGATAAGGCTTGTTGGGCCACGCAACACCCGTTAACTCCACAATAGTGATACTACTATTGAAATAGACTACACCCATCAGAGTGATGCGGACAATTATGCAGAAGCGAATGGAACTGAAGGTTCCAGTATATAGTCTGTGCTCTTTGCCACCACAAACTGCTGCTATACGTGTTTTCCTGCAATGTTTTTACCTCTAAACTGATTGGCTGATTAAAAGCAGGCATACGAGAACAGAGATGTACTTCACTGCGAAAAATATTGATGTGATCAAAACAGCCTTTATTCTGAAAACTTGTTGACATTTCTGAAGTATCAAAGTAATCAAAACTAAGAATATTATCATAATAATGCCTTCTACTCTCACTACGGGAAAACAGGTCAAAACCGACCACCAATATTGGTCGGTTATGAATGTAATCGGTCGATTATAAAGCTTAAACCGACCGATAAAGGTGGTCGGTTACGTTAATTGGTCGTGTTTAACACTTAAAACCGACCGTGTGGGTGGTCGGTTATGTGCTGTTGTATTCCCAGAAAAATGGTCCCACTTGATGCCACCTGTCATCACGTGGCAACAGGTGTCACACCACGTCAGAACCGAACAGTAAAACCGACCACCTGTATTGGTCGGTTATGTGCCTTTTATTCACTGTTGACCAGACGTAAAACTGACCGTAGTCAAACCTTCTCACACGGTCGGTTATGTGCGGTCGGTTATATCTCGGTCGGTTTAAGCCAAGTACGCTTTCATGATTTGTATAACCGACCGCAACATAACCGACTGTCTTTAAAAGAAGACGGTCGGTTTTATATGAATGCGGTCGGTTTTCTGCAATTGTGTATAGTCTGTGTGGTCGGTTTTATATGAATGCGGTCGGTTTTCTTGTAAAGGTATGGTAAGAAATGGTTGGTTATGTGCACAATTGGTCGGTTTTCTTTTCTGGGCTATTTTTGAAAAACAATTGCAGATTCTTCTGCAGTTTCACTTTCCAATCCTGTACCAACACAAACATCTATAACCAACATCAAATACCAATACCAACAACCAAACATCAACCATTCTAAATTTAGCAATACAAACACAAACACAAAGCTCAAATTCTAATTAATTAAGCAATATATATACATTCCAAACATTCCAAAAATCTATCCAAACTACATTAAGTCCGACATAATCGGACATTCCAAAGTATCAACGTAAACAAAGTTTTCAATGTGATCCATAACAAGTTCGGGGAATGAAAAATGGAAACTAGTTAGACAAAGAAAGATCGGATGATCCACCATTGTCTTCACTACCGGCTTCGCCACCGCCTTCGTCACCACCTTCATCAACGCCTTCACGCTCATCATCCGTATTTTCATCCGTGTCTTCGTCCACATCGGTGTAATCTTTCTCTCCCTCTTGCGCATTTGCCTACAAAAACATGTGAACCAATTAGAAATCCATTTTTACATATCAATCAAAACAAAAAACAAAACATGAATTCATAAGTATATTAACATTCGAACACGAGCATCTATTTTGTAAAGAAAATCACATCCTCATTGACTCTGCAAAAGATATTCGCTAATCACTTCTATGTGCCAATCAAGAAAGTATTACAAAGTGAGGGTCTGCCAACATTACTTAACTCTAATATTTATTTGTAGTTATATTATAATATACTTTAATGAAAACACGTGGTTTAAAGATGAAACCGTGAAATAAAAAAAATTCAGAAAACATTAATGTTTAAATAAAAATATATATTCTTTACCAATTAAAAACATAATTATTGGCGATATAAATTGATTGATTTAAATTTTTTTGATAAAATTTTTAACGAGATAATTTATTAAATTTGAAATCAATAACTAGTACAAAACATTAGATACCATAAAATTTATTACTTACTCTTAAGGACGCGGATTTCAAGTCATACTAGAGCATTTTCTTCATTATTTCGGATAATTCTTCCCACAAATACTGGAATAAGATGAACATCACATTATTTTTGCAATATAAAATTTCATGAACTAATTTAAAAATACAAAGATATATACAATATATGATTCTAAGAAAAGAATTATTTTAACAGATTAAAGATGATTAAAGTATGCTTTCATGTACACTCATCATGACCAATTTATACTTTATCGAAAACTTTATATCTTAGATGAACTCAAAGATCAGAACTCAATCAAAAATCAATTAAGTCCAACATTCAATTAAATCCAAATATGAACAAAAAAAATAAATCCAAAATAAGAAGTAAATATATGATTATGGCTTACCGATTATGCATGAATTGGACACAAATCATCATACACATGATATATCGAAATATATCATAACAATGATTGTTGTCAATGGTGGTGATATAATTTTTAGACTAAAAAAAATGATAAGTTAAGAAGAGAAGAGGGGGCGATAGGTATATAAGGAAGGAGAGGCTGATGCGGAAGGTAGAGTTTCAAGAGGAGATAACAAGGAGAGGAAGGGATAGGTAGAGTTTCAAGCGCAGATAACAAGGAGAGGAAGGTGGAAACGTTTATGGTCGCTCAATATTCCATCATTCAAGCATGTTAATAATGATGATCCATGCCCTTGGTGTCACAGTGGAGTCGAGACTCATACCCATGTGTTGTTCTCTTGTGATTTCGCGAAAACAGTTTGGTTAAATGCAGGCCTGCATCGCTTTGTTCAACACCCAGTTCGAGATACAGTAGTTTCGATGATTTGCAGGGCCTTTGATATTTGCACAAAAGGTCAGTGTGTGTTTATTGGCATGTTGTGTTGGAGTATCTGGCATAGACCGAACAAGTAGGTGTGAGAGAAGATAAATGGATCAGCCTTTGGTGTGAGGGCTGCTGCCACAAATTTGTTCAGAGATTAAAAAGAAGCTCAAGTCCGGCTGGATGGAGGAAAAATACATGGCAGTATAGGTGATCGAATCTGGGAGAAACCAGAGCTGTGGTGGTTAAAGCTTAATATTGATGCTGCAGTTTTCCAGGATGGTCACATTGGTGTTGGGTGTGTTCTTCCTGATGCTCAGGGGCAGTTTGTAGGTGCAAGATGTCAGAAGGTGGCGGGTGCGTGGCTGCCAAGAGAGGCGGAAGCAATTAGTTTGAAAGAAGCATTATCTTGGGTGATAGAACGACGGTATGACCACTGTATTGTTGAGACGGATTCTAAATCACTTGCTATGGCTTGTAATGGGACTCCACGAGAGGCATACTTTGGTACCATAGTAGTTGATTGTATTCAATTTTTAAAGCAATTAAATCCACTGCTAGTTCAGTTTGCTTATCGATCTGCGAATAGTGTGGCGCATGTGTTAGCAAAAGCCGCCTATTCTATGTCAGGTTTAGGGGTGTAGTATGATAACCCACCTGATTTTCTCATTCATGTCCTAGATTATGATATTATCTATTAAAGCAAGTACGTTTATTTAAAAAAACAAGGAGAGGAAGGAAGGGATGATGGTATCAAACTAAGAATGTAGGATATATAGGTTTTTGTTCTAATAAGATGTTACTCCCAAAATTCTCATGGGCCGTGGCCGACCCACAACTGAAGGACCATTAAGATGGGCTCATTTAGTAGATATCACAAGTCACCTCGGTTTACAATTATGTTGGACTGCCCTACATAGATTAATAGATGGGCTCCTAATATGAGAAATTATCAAGCCTTCCCAAGGAGATGGTGGGTGCTAGAAATGATGTGTGTTAAAACTTATGTGTTATGTATATATATACTGATGTGTGTGTGTATATATGTGTATAACAAGTTGAATGAATAGCTTGATAGTAGAAGCAGTAGTGCAGATGTATATTGCTGTGTAAAGCTTAATTAATTACATGAGAAGATGAACATATTTATACAGAAAATAACAGGAAGTGAAGTCTATGCTTTAATGAATGTAGTGAGCTACTCAACCACAATATTGTTCACTGCTCAACTGTAGAGTTTAAGAGCTGGTGTTTCAATCTAGGAGTTGACATTGTGTTAATGTGAACTAGAGACTTTAACACCCCCCCTCGAACTTAAGATGGTTGCAGAACCAACTTGAGTTTGGAAACGTAATTGCGAAAACTGCCAGGAGGTTGAGCTTTTGTAAAGATATCTGCAGTATTATCTGCACTCGTGACACTATGTAAATGAACTGTGCCTTTGGCAACTTGTTGACGAGTGAAATGACAATCGATCTCTATATGTTTAGTGCGCTCATGGAAGACGTCGTTGTGAGCAATGTCTATAGCACTTTTGTTGTCACAGTAAATAGAAGTGGCCGGAGAATGAGTTACACTCATATCTTCGAGTAACCATCGTAGCCAGATTAATTCCTGTGTGGTGTCAGCAAGAGCTCGATATTCAGACTCGGCACTTGATCGAGAAGCAAGAGATTGTTTCTTACTGCGCCAGGAAATAAGAGAGTCGCCAAGAAAGAAACAAAATCCAGTAGTGGAACATCTGGTAGTAGGATCACCGCCCCAATCAGCATCCGAGTAAGCATGTAACTCAAGTGGGGAGTCAAATGAATAATGTAATCCATGAAATATGGTGCCTTTAACATAACGAAGTATGTGAAGGACGGCTGTGAAGTGAGGAGTACGAGGAGCTGCCATGAACTGACTTACAATATGCACTGCATGAGCAATATCTGGACGAGTGACAGTGAGATAAATTAAACTTCCAACCAATTGGCGATACAATGTAGGATTAGAAAGTAATTCACCATCTTTGGCGTTAAGTTTAACCTCATAATCCAGAGGTGTAGAAACAATCTTAGTGTCACTGATTCCAGATTTCAACAAAAGGTCAGATGCATACTTTACTTGTGAGAGAGAGTAACCAGTAGGAACTGAAGTAACCTCAAGACCTAAGAAGTAGCTTAATGAACCGAGATCCTTCATCTCAAATTGCTGACTAAGAAATTGTTTAAGTTCAGAAATTCCCGCACTGTCATCTCCAGTAATGATCATGTCATCGACATATAGAAGAAGTAAAACAATTCCTCGTTCAGATCGTCGAATGAAAAGAGCATGATCATATGGGCTTGAAGAAAATCCCAATTGCTGAACTACTTTGCTGAATTTTTCAAACCAAGCCCGAGGTGCTTGTTTAAGACCATAAAGGGCCTTGTTAAGCTTGAACACTTGATTTGGAGAGTGGGAAAAACCTGGAGGAGGTTTGAGATAAACTTCCTCGTGTAAGTCTCCATTGAGAAATGCGTTCTTGACATCCATTTGCCACATATCCCAGTGTTTTGATGCTCCCACGGCTAGTAAACTTCGAACAGATGTAAGACGGGCAACTGTGCAAAAGTTTCCTCGTAATCAATGCCATATTCTTGAGTAAAGCCTCTAGCAACTAGACGAGCTTTATATCTCTCAATAGTGCCATCAGATTTCGTTTTGATTTTGTAGATCCATCGACAACTCACTGAGGTTTTACCAGGAGGCAAAGTTACCAGATCCCAAGTATGAGTTTTATCTAATGCCTGAAGTTCTTCTTCCATTGCTTTCTGCCAAAGAGGATTAACACTAGCCTCTCTATATGTTTGAGGCTCATGTAATGATTGTATAGCAGAATAAACATGATAATCAGTAAGTCGAACAGAAGGTTTTCTTACTCGAGTAGATCGATGGACAACCTCATCTGAAGGAGGTAGAGTGGAAGGCTCGATATCGGATTCCTCAGACTGAACATCTGTTGAGGGAACATTAGCAGTCGGAAATGGTTGAGTGAGCTCAATTTGAGGATCCCCTGAAAATTCGTTAGAAAATGTCGAACAATCCACATAGTCATCAGCGGGATGTAAATCAACAAAAGGATCTGTAAAATGAGAAATGCTGGTGGAAGTGTCAATTTTAAACTCTGACATAGATGAAAACATTTTGTGTTCCCAAAATATCACATTACGAGAAACTCGTAGACGTTGGGAGATTGGATCCCAACAACGGTATCCCTTTTGACCACTACCATAACCAATAAAGCAACAAAGACGGGCACGTGGCTCAAGTTTTGTTCTTTCATGTGGAGGAAGAAGAACAAAACATGCGGAACCAAAAACCTTAAGAGAATCATATAACGGTGGTTCGCCATATAATTTTTCATAAGGAGACAAGTTATTTGTGACTGGAGAAGGAATCATATTTATTGTATGCACAGCGGTCAATGCAGCTTCCCCCTAAAAGAATTCTGGACAAGAAGAAGAAATGAGAAGAGCTCGAATAGTATCAAGGATATGTCTGTGTTTACGTTCAGCACGACCATTTTGTTGTGAAGTGTAGGGACACGAACTTTGAGAAAGAGTACCATAAGATGCCAAAAATTTTGTAAGTTCTGATTCTTTATATTCTTTTGCATTATCAGCACGAAAGAGTTTGATTTTCTTTGAAAATTGAGTATCAATCATGGTGGCAAAATTTCTATAAGTTTCTTCTAATTCAGATCGATTTTTCAATATATATATCCAAGTGAAACGAGTAAAATCGTCAACAAATATCACATAATATCTCGATCCCCCCATAGTAGGGGTTGGAGATGGACCCCAAATATCAGAATGGATAAGATCAAAAGCAGCATGTGATTTTTCATAGTGAATAGGAAAAGGAAGCATGTGTTGTTTTGCCAATTTGCATGATACACAATCAGTTGTGTCTGTATTTACACTACCTAAATGACCGCTAGATATTAGGTTACGTAAACGAGAAGATGAAGGATGACCTAACCGGGAATGCCAAATACTGGTTGTTGATGAAACTGAACCAACTAGATGAGATGATGACAATTTTGGTGTGGGAAGATGAAGGGATGTGAGCTCAAACAACCTTCCACATCTACGTCCTGTCCCAATTATTTTGTTTGTCTGAGGATCCTGTATATGACAACCAGAAGAAGAAAATATAATGTTAAGACCAAGATCACATAGCTTACCGATGGAAACAAGATTAAGTGTAAGATTAGGAACAAAGTATGTGTTTGGAATGGAAAAAGCTTCCGTAGATACAGTTCCAATCTGTGTCACATTCATTGTAGATCCATCCGCAGTTTGAATGTTTGGAAGACATGGATTTTCCATTGTTGTGATGAACATTGATGGATCATTTGTCATATGATTGCAGCATGCAGAATCTAAATACCAAGAAGTACCTGAAGTGGTGGAAAATCCCGTCAAATGAGATTTGAATTTAGATATAACCTGTCTGAGTAAAGATTCAAGTTCGCTACAAGATGCAACCGATGTCCTGTCTGGTTTTGCAGAATGATGAGAAAACTCCATTAAATGTAACTCTTAAAACTTGTAAGGACTATATTGTAATAGTGAAATAGTCCAGGGGCTGAGATGGAAGTTCACAGAAGCCAGAGGGTAAAATTACAAGACCTGGTAAAGGATGGGTACCAAGATGTAAGTTTACCAAAATAACTACTCCTCAGGTTCACCGCACCAAGATTATTAAATGGGCTGTGTATAATGTGGCCCAAATAAGATAGCTAGGGTGAACAATCAGAAGATTCAGGCCAACGATGAGATGGGCTTGAAGAAAAGACTGCCGAGGAGAGTTCTGGAGGAAACTCTAATGGTGAAGGTTCAGGCGGCAAAGAATCGAGTCCCAAGTCTCGACTTGTTTATGAAAAGCTTCGAGCAGGAGATCACTGGTTTGATTCCGGCAAAAATTGTAAACTTGGAAACGGATTCCAGCGAGTTACGGCCGGATTTCGACTACCTTTTAGAAGCTTATGACGATGAATTCGGGATTCGTCGGAGAAGCCGATTGACAACGAGTTGTTCTGAGTCACAACCTAGTCAACCGAGTTATGGAGATTTGATGTGGCTGGTGTTTCAGATGCCTTTAAGTAGTGTTTGTGTTACCCAGAAATTGGCTTACACCGTCTCTGTCAATCGCTTTAAGGGATCAACTCGAACAACTCGGACGTCGACTCGGACGAGATATGAACTCGGCGCGTTACTGAGTCAACTTAGAGTGAGTTTGCCGAGGAAAGAGGAGCTGTTTGATGTAGATGTTTTGGGTATAGTTATATGTGGGTTGTGTTTGTGGTGCCCAGCGTGGGTGGTTGTGACTCAAGGAATTGGACTGACAACCTGTTTGTGAAAATGTCTCAACGAGCTGGTACAACAAGAACAATGAAGCACAGCTGCACAGATGAGGATTTAGCGGAAGTAATTGAGGTAAGGAGCTTAAAGCTCTGATACCATGTTAAAACTTATGTGTTATGTATATATATACTGATGTGTGTGTGTATATATGTGTATAACAAGTTGAATGAATAGCTTGATAGTAGAAGCAGTAGTGCAGATGTATATTGCTGTGTAAAGCTTAATTAATTACATGAGAAGATGAACATATTTATACAGAAAATAACAGGAAGTAAAGTCTATGCTTTAATGAATGTAGTGAGCTGCTCAACCACAATATTGTTCACTGCTCAACTGTAGAGTTTAAGAGCTGGTGTTTCAATCTAGGAGTTGACATTGTGTTAATGTGAACTAGAGACTTTAACAATGTGGCCTCTGGGGGTCGCTAGCCTTTGGGCTTTCTAACCTAGGCCTTGTTGAGGGCACTCCATACTTAGGCTTGTTGGGATGATCTAACTTCCTCACTTGAAGATGACCCTGGCTCGGGAAGTATGTTTTAGAGCATGTTTGTCCGGCCTTAAAACAGTTTCAAATTTTAAGCTGAAAAATGTCCGTTTTTCTAATATGTCGGAAGCTGACTTCAAGTCAGAGACCGACTTAAAGCCACAATTTAGTTTGAGGTACTTTTTCGTCGAGTCGAATTTTTTAAACTTTTTTTGTTAAAAATTACTCATAAGACAGAAATTACCTATAAATCACTTTAATTTCTATTATTATATTTTTAGTAACTCATTAGTCCTTAATAAGTCAAAATTACTCGAACAAATATTTTAAACTCCCAGCTAATCACATAAGTCACGTTAACTCATAAATCACGTTAAGTGAGAAGTCATAAACTCCGACAAACGGGCTCTTGTACATAAAGCTAGGAAATTATGGACTCGCACTAGAAAAGCATAAAGCGAGGCACAATGACAAGGCGGAGAAGTGGAGAGCAATATTATTCGAGAACATGTAGAGGGGTAAATTTTCTGATTTTTCTCAATTATCCAACATTTCATGCTTTTCTCAGTAAGTTTCTTTCTATAATTAGATCAGGAATGCTATACTTGTCAACATGTGTCAAGACATATTATTGTATTTATGGATTGCTGGATAATAATGTGTTTGGTTTTTGGGTAGGCAACACTTTCATCTAGAATACTGTGAATATGTTTACGGAAACACTGGCTGCCAAAAGTTCCCAGAATGCCGGCTCCCAGAGCCTGGAAGATCAGTTTTACGAGGCCGTTCTTCATCCAATGTCAAGGTAATTCTTGACACAACGAGTGCTAACAGTGGCCTAGACGCAAATGGATGGGCAAAGAAGGTTCTCTTGAGTGGAAAAGTTGTATTTGTGGAGAGAAACTGTTCAAAGGAGCCTATATATTTGAAAGAGCTAGAAGAGCTGGTGGGTAAAGAAAAGGTGAGGTTTCCCATGGTAATTGTGAATGGGAAGGATTTGTGTAGAGAAGAAGAGGTAGAGAGTTTAGATGATTTTAAGAACAAGCAAAAGCTTATTATGTCAGCATTGAATGTGCTTTATGTCACCGAAAGAGAATTGAAAAGCCTTCCATTCGGCAGAAGGAGCTCGATTGATGGGGTAGGTTTCTAAGACTTCGCTCATATATATAGAACGTTTGCAGAGTTATTCAATTAGAGAAACTATTGCATCAGCAATAGTTGTTGAATGTGTACATAATTAGATTTTTCTTTATATTTCCACCATACTCATGGTAGAATGTGGAAGTCTAATAAATTCTTGTTGAACTTGTATGTTCATTGCTCATTGTTTGACAGGTGTTAGGTTATGAAATGCTTGTATCTCGACATCTAAAATATTTGCAAAAGTCAGATAAAAATGAAAAAGGAAATTCGAGATTTAAACTATGTTATTTTACATATAGTCGAGTGAGAGATATCATATACCTCACAACACTACTGTACTATGCAGAATCATAAAACTTAAAATATATCCCTTGGATAATTTGATGTTAGCTTCGTCATTGTCAAAGTGTTCTGCTAAAAACTTTGCTTGTTTAATATATCACTTTCAGGCTGCCGAGCACCTTTATCCAAAACACTGTAAAATTGTTTCGAGAGAAATTGGCTGCCAAGTTCCCACAATGCCGCCTTCCTACACCAGACGGTCCAAGTTCACAAGGCAGTTCTTCATCATCAATGTTGAGACCTAAACCATCTAACGACGAGGTGATTCTTTACACAATTAGTGTTGATAATGGCCTAGGTGCAAATGGGCTGGTAAAGAATATTCAGATGAGTGGGAATGTCTTATTTGAGGAGAGGAATTGTTGAAAAGAGTCAGAGTATATGAGAGAGCTAGGAGAGCTGGTAGGTAATGACAGGGTAAGGTTCCCTTGTTGGATAAACGTTAAATGTTATTTTAAGTGGGTCTTAAATTTAGAAGTTAATAAAAATATGAAAGGCCAAGAGTTTCTCTTTGTAGGTGAAAGGTCAGGAGTTGTTTCTCTTTGTGACTATAAATATATTGCTCCTTTGCATTGTAATATGAGTGAACTACTGGAGAAACATATCAGAAATAATAGAGTCGTTATCAGAAATATTTGTGTGTCTTGTTCTTTTGTCTTCAAATTGGTATCAGAGCCCATGGCGAATGTGACGAATGTGACGAGTCAATTGCCTCTGCCACGACTAACAAAGACGAACTACGAGAACTGGAGCATTCAAATGAAAGCCCTGCTCGGTTCTCAAGATGCTTGGGAGGTGGTCGAAGAAGGTTTCGAAGAACCAGCAACCACTACAGGTTATTCGGCGGCACAAAACAAGGCGTTGAAAGAGACGCGATCAAAAGATAAGATGGCACTATACACTCTGTTTAGAGCCGTTGATGAGTCTGGCTTTGAGAAGATTGCTGGTGCAACTACTTCAAAAGAAGCGTGGGACATTTTAGAAAAAGCGTTCAAAGGTGCCGACCGAGTCAAGCAGGTGCGTCTCCAGACTCTTCGAGGCGAATTGGAGAGCATGAAGATGAAGGAGTCAGAGAGTATATCTGACTATATCACTCGTGTACAGATGGTGGCAAACCAACTTAACCGAAACGGTGAAAAATTAACGGATACTCGAATTGTGGAGAAGATTTTAAGATCATTAACCGATAACTTTGAGAATGTTGTGTGTGCAATAGAAGAGTCAAAGGACCTAGCAACTCTCACGGTTGATGAGCTCACCGGTTCTCTCGAGGCACACGAGCAGCGTAAGAAGAAGAAAAAGGAGGAAACACTCGAACAAGCACTTCAAACTAAAGCCTCAATCAAAGACGAAAAGGTACTCTATTCTCAAAACATTCGAGGTAGAGGATGTGGACGTGGAAGACATGGAAGACGTGGAAATGGTCGTGGTGGTCAAGGTAGCAGTAATGAAGGGTACAATAAGGAGAAAGGACAGTCAAACCAACAAAATTGGCGTGGAAGAGGACGTGGTAGAGGAAGAGGTGGCCGGTCAGATTTTTCCAACATCGAGTGCTACAAATGTCGCAAATATGGTCACTATGCGAAGGATTGCAACTCTGACAAATGTTATAATTGTGGAAAATTGGGTCATTTTGCAAAAGATTGTAGAGTCGACAAAAGGGTGGAAGAAACAACCAACTTAGTCTTGGAAGATGAAAATGATGGAGATTTTCTCTTGATGGCTCAAAATAAAATCAGTAACAACAATGACTCTCTATGGTATCTCGACTCAGGGGCAAGTAATCATATGTGTGGTCACGATTACCTATTCAAAGAAATGCAAAAGATTGAAGACGGTCATGTGTCATTTGGAGATGCATCAAAGGTGGAGGTAAAAGGCCGAGGTACGGTTTGTTACCAACAAAAGGATGGCTCAATAGGGTCAATCCAGGATGTTTATTACGTACCAAACATCAAGACCAACATCTTGAGTTTAGGACAACTCACAGAGAAAGGTTACTCAATTTTCTTAAAGGATCGATTATTACACTTGAAGGACAATCAAGGTCGTTTGGTTGCTCGAGTCGAAATGGAAAGAAATCGGATGTATAAACTGAATTTGAGGAGCATACGAGAAAAATGTTTACAAGTAAATGTAGAAGACAAGGCATCACTCTGGCATCTCCGTTTTGGTCACCTACATCATGGTGGCCTGAAAGAGTTAACAAAGAAAAACATGGTTCATGGGCTACCCAACATGGACTACGAAGGAAATTTTTGTGAAGAATGTGTCCTTAGCAAGCATGTGAGAACTCCGTTCCAAAAGAAGGCAGAATATTGGGCTAAGCAACCTCTCGAGCTGATTCATACCGACATATGTGGACCAATTACTCCCGCATCTTTCAGTGGTAGAAGGTATTTCATCTCTTTTATCGATGATTTCTCACGGAAAACTTGGGTTTATTTTCTGAAAGAAAAATCTGAGACATTCGAGGCTTTTAAAAAATTCAAAGTGATGGTAGAGAAGGCAACTGGTAGACAAATTAAAGCTATACGATCTGATAGAGGTGGCGAGTACACTTCAATGGCTTTCGTGAAATATTGCGAGGAGCAAGGTATTAGGAAATTTCTAACCGCTCCTTACACTCCTCAACAGAACGGTGTGGCCGAGAGGAAGAACAGGACCATTCTTGACATGGTTCGTTCAATGCTCAAGAGCAAAAAGATGCCAAAAGAATTCTGGGCAGAAGCAGTGAAATGCGCCATCTATGTACAGAATCGATGCCCCCATGCGAAGTTAAAAGATCAAACACCACAAGAGGCCTGGAATGGAAAAAAGCCAACTGTCTCTCATCTCAAAGTGTTCGGCAGTGTGGCATATGCACACATACCGGATCAACAAAGAACGAAGCTGGAGGACAAAAGCAAAAAGTATATTTTTATTGGTTATGATGAAAAAACAAAAGGGTACAAGCTACTTGACCCAACAAGCAAAAAAGTGATAGTGAGTCGTGATGTGCGAGTAAATGAAGCAAGTGAGTGGGATTGGAATAATTTGACAGAGGCTACCAACGAAGTTGAAGAATCAACAGGTTTTGTGCCAAGTATACCAGTAAACTCTGAAACTAGTGATGATGAAGATGAGCCACGACAACCCAAAATGCGGAGTTTACAAGATTTGTATGATTCAACAAATGAGGCGCACCTTATATGTCTCTTATCAGATTCTGAAAATGTTTGTTTTGAAGAGGCAGTGCGAGACAAAAGGTGGCAAACTGCCATGGATGAGGAGATTAAAGCAATTGATCGCAATAATACATGGGAGTTGGTAGAATTGCCAGAAGGAAAACAGACCATTGGTGTGAAATGGGTGTTCAAGAAAAGGCTGAATGCTCAAGGTGAGGTAGAGCGGTACAAGGCGCGACTTGTTGCGAAAGGATACAAGCAGAAGGCAGGAGTTGATTACGACGAAGTGTTTGCTCCTGTTGTGAGAATGGAGACAATTCGATTGCTCATTTCCATAGCAGCTCAACTTAAATGGTCGATATTTCAAATGGATGTCAAATCGGCATTTTTGAATGGTGTACTTGAAAAGGAAGTCTACATAGAACAACCGCCCGGGTACATAAAAATCGGAGACGAGAGGAAGGTACTAAAATTGAAAAAGGCGCTCTACGGGTTGAAGCAATCCCCACGGGCTTGGAATACTCGTATTGATGCATATTTTAAGAAAAATGGGTTCAAGCAGTGTCCCTATGAACATGCCCTTTATACAAAGAAGAGTGGAGGTGATGTAATGTTTGTTGCTCTTTATGTTGATGACCTTATTTTCATGGGTAACAATAATGAGATGATAGAAGAGTTTAAGGGCGCGATGACACGGGAATTTGAAATGACAGATTTGGGTTTGATGAAGTTTTTCCTTGGGTTGGAGGTTAGACAAGGAGAGACAGGTATTTTTGTGTCACAAGAGGCATATGCAAAAGAGATTTTGAAAAAATGCAAGATGGCAAAATGTAACCCAGTGTCAACGCCAATGGAACCAGGTGTAAAACTTTCAAAGTTTGATGGAGGAAAACGTGTTAATGCGAATATATATCGAAGTCTAATAGGGAGCCTTCGCTATCTTACATGCACCAGGCCAGACCTTTCATTAAGTGTCGGCATTTTAAGTCGATTCATGGAGGAGCCGTATTATTCACACTGGAAGGCGCTAAAACGGGTCCTACGGTACATCCAAGGGACAGTGTCACTCGGGTTGTTCTACTCGAAAGCAGAAAATAACAAGTTAATTGGTTACACTGACAGTGATTGGTGTGGAGACATAGACGATCGAAAAAGTACATCAGGGTATGTATTCTTCCTGGGCAACACAGCTTTTACTTGGACTTCAAAGAAGCAACCTATCGTAACACTTTCAACGTGTGAAGCTGAATATGTGGCAGCATCGTGGTGTGTATGTCATGCAATATGGCTTAGAAATTTGTTAAGCAAGATGGCGCTAAAGCAACAAGGTGCTACTGTGATTCGAGTTGACAATAAATCAGCTATTGAGTTGGCAAAGAACCCTGTAAACCATGAAAGAAGCAAACATATTGACGTTCGTTTTCATTTTATTCGCGATCATGTGAACAAAGGAAGTGTGGAATTGGTGCATGTGGCAAGTCAGGATCAGGTTGCGGATATTTTCACAAAACCGCTACCGAAGATACTTCTCGACAAATACAAGAAGATGATTGGCATGATAGATGGAAGAAGTATTTAAGTTTATGGGGGAGTTTTGTTGGATAAACGTTAAATGTTATTTTAAGTGGGTCTTAAATTTAGAAGTTAATAAAAATATGAAAGGCCAAGAGTTTCTCTTTGTAGGTGAAAGGTCAGGAGTTGTTTCTCTTTGTGACTATAAATATATTGCTCCTTTGCATTGTAATATGAGTGAACTACTGGAGAAACATATCAGAAATAATAGAGTCGTTATCAGAAATATTTGTGTGTCTTGTTCTTTTGTCTTCATCCCTATGGTGACTATTAATGGGAAGGACTTGTGCGGAGCAGAAGAGGTGGAGGGTTTAGATGATTTTGAAAACAAGCAAAAGTTTATATCAGTACTGAATCATCTCTATCTTACTGCAAAAACAATAGAAAACCTTCATGACATGTTTAGTAGGAGTTTAACATTTCAAAGTAGTATTCAGGACCAGTGGATCAATCGGAGATACTCTTAGTGGTTGTGCTACTTTTTCCTGTTTCTTTACCATGTTTCTTTCAATATAAATGTAACTAGCTCTCATTCTTTGACTCTTTTGACTCTTCATCTTATTTAGTTCTGTGTATGTCCTTAGGCTCTTCGTCATGTCTTTCTGACATAAGCTGTATAGCTCCATCAGGTGTAGGTGTTGGGCTTGCTAGACGATCCTAAATTTTTCTTTGATACTACTTGTTAGGCTTGCTAGGTGAGCCTAACACGAAAATAGTATGATATTGTCCGCTTTGGACCGAGCTTGCACATATACACTACTATGTACACACATTTTGACAGTAGTAAGGGGGAAACAAATAAGACAAGCTATACCATTGTAGAAAGACAATATAACTTAAAATAGGCGCACCTCTACACCAAGACGAACTGTATGAACTGATGAGGGGCATTGATCACGCATAATAAAGCTACTGTTGAGTTATATGAAGCTGTACGTAAAGTAATATATTTTGTATTGATTCATTATGATTTAACTTGAATACATAAGACTTGACTAAACCAGCCTTTATATAGATAGGCTTATATGAGAACATAAAGAGACATCACAAACATATTAAATCAGATACATATATATTCTGAATACATTGAACTTTAGAATACATGAATCTTGGAACACTGCAGAATCCTCCAGAATAGCATGACATTGAATATGTTAATTTCCAACATTCTCCCCCTTAACGTATTGACGGATTCCAAGTGCTTCTCTTAACTGCAGAATCATTCAAATTCGGTCCAGTTTGATCCTAATTTTTTGAAAATTCTGTCTATTCGATCCAAACTGAATAAATCGAAAAAAAATCGGTTCGGTCCGGTTCTTAAAAAAATATTTCGGGCTGGTCTGAATAGACGAATAGCCCAAACAATATATAATATAAATTTATAATTATATTATATAAATTATATATATCTTACTTATAAGTTATAATGATAATATTTATTTAGAAAATGTAATTATATCTATTTTTGGCGAAATGGTGGTGATTAGTTAATATTAGTTTATTTAATAAATCATATATTTTAGCTTTATTTATAATATAAATTTTTGTTTTTTAAAATAATTTTGTTTCTTCTGAGACGGATCAAACCAAGTTAATTCAGTTCGGTATATAATAATATTTCGGTCGGGTTCGGTCCGAAAAAGATCAAAGTTGAGTTCTGGGTCTATTGAGTCCGGTCCAATTTTTGACCGAAACGACCAAATGATCACCCCTAGTCCGAGCTTGGACCACATGAGTATAGCTTTCGAAGTCTTTACCTCTCCTTTCATTAATAGATCGCTATCCACTATCTAACCCGCTCCATGTCAGCCTTCTTAACCACTTAGACCTGGGTCATGCGAGTTATGGGCTTCTCGATGATAGCTTTCATTGTTTAATGGACCTTGGCCCTGATGGACCGAACAAAATCTGGCCTATCTAGATATTTGTTTCCAAAGAATTATGTTATAACTTGACCCGTACCTAGCTCGCTCTTTTATATAACTTTTATGATTTCGTGTCTAGTAGCTAGAGATCAATCTCGTTTACAAGATCAACTTATTAACTTTACATCCCATTCAGTCTCCCATTCAGTCCCGTGTCCTTCATGATATTCTTCTTACATTCAAATAAGTTCCCAAATTTGTTGCTAACCACTTTCTCCTCTTGACATAGGAGATTGAGAAAAATGTGCGAAAATAAGAAAAAATTATGCTCGAAAAATAAAAATGTGGTGTTTGGATAAACCTATGAATCAAGTATATACTTATATATACATACTTTTGTATGATTTTATTCCTATAATTTAGTATTTTCTTAATAAGGTGTTATTAATAATTAATTCTAAGTGTTTAATCATAGAAAAAATTATTTTTAAAGTTCGAATAAATTGAGCTAATTTCGCTTTCTTTTTATGCGGGAGCTAATATGGGTTTATATATATATATATATATATATATATATATATATATATATATATATATATATATATATATATATATATATATTCCACTCAATTACGAATAACTGATCCCCGATTAGGGGATTAGGTGGTATTCAATAATTTCATATGTTTGTCTCATAATATGTGATTCTTCTTATTTCTCATAATTTCTCATTGAGTTTTGAACACAATTGAATGACTCATGAACCTTTAATTGTATTCATAGAAATTATATTGAATAGAGGCACGTTATGAAACTATAAATTCTTGGATCTTAATAGTTTATTACTTATATTTTTATTAATAATGAAAAAGATGTTGAGGATATAATTTAAGTACTGCAATGCATTTTGTGAAAGGAAAATAAACACCGCTAGAAGAATTATTTATACCAAAATAAATGAACAAGATATCACAAAAGTAAGACATTCATAAAAATCAATTGAATAATCCTTATTATTAGATTGCTTCACATTATCATTATATATATCGTACGTAGTTTTAAATTCCTGTCAAATAGTACTCATTTCCTACCAATTTATAATAGATATTTTTATAATTATTTTGGTGCAAAAAGATTAAGTACTTCCTACCATTAGGGTTTTTCCGTACCAATCTTTTATGTCAAAATATGTGTCGCCGGTTTTAATTCCTACCGAGCACTACCCATTTCCTACCGGTTTATAGTATATATATATTTAATAATTATTTAGGTAAAAAATAATAATACATTTTTTTGTGAGGAATTGAAACATTCATTGGTTAAAGTGCTTTTTTTATAAATATATATGTTTTTTATACATATTACACAAATAGTGTCAAAGCAAGTTTAATTCACAAAAATACCTTCATTCTCTGTCCATATTTTCAAAAATACGTTAATTTTGTTTGAGTGTTTGAGCGGAATAGAAGCTCATTCACTCTTAACTCCCGCGCTCCGATCTCAGGCGCTCCGATCTCAGGTGTTTCTTCCTCACCTCCGCACTCCGTCATCATCAACTAGCATCTAAACGCATTAACAAGTTACATCTGTGTATGCAGAAAAATATGAACTGTAATAGAACTGGAATTAATAGCAACGTACAGACTTCAGGAATGCTGGTTGGCCAACAATGACCTGGAGTTCAGGTGTTACAACACATACTTTGTTTAATCCCCTCAATCTCAACAGAAATGTTTAACATATTAAATTACCTGTTCACAAGTTGAATCGCAGAAACAAACTCCATTGGGCAGTAGGCTTTTCAATTTCAGGCGACGCGTTTGAGCTGCAACAGAAAAGCTTAACATATTAAAGTTGTTGAAGAAGTTCATGGCAATGACAAATATACACTTCTAGTACAGCACTCTTATATTCTAGGTAACTTACATATACGCTCGCCTGGTTAGACTTACAGATCACTTTTGTTAAAGTCTTCCCTGTCTCTTTTCATCTAACCATTCCAAAATCATGAGGAACACTGTTTATAGCAAATAGTTTAAATAAACAAATACATGCGTTTCAGTACATATACACTACTATATACACACATTTTGACAGTAGTAAGGGGGAAACAAATAAGACAAGCTACACCATTGTAGAAAGACAATATAACTTATTATAGGCGCACCTCTACACCAAGACGAACTGTATGAACTGATGAGGGGCATCGATCACGCATAATAAAGCTACCTCCTTGGTAACAGACTGAACAATTGTCATCATTAGAATTTTTCCGACCATCGTGCCCATCGTTGATTCTGAGCTTTAGCTGCATCTGGCACTTAAAGGGACCTGCCATCCAACAAATATGTAATGCCTAGTACAAGAAGGGCTTAGGCAAGAGCAGCTCTATTCATCATCACTCTTCTGGAAGGTTAACTCTACTTCCCCGAGCTCATTTATCCAGACTTGGAGATCACCCCAATCCTATTTAAAAAAAGTCAGTAGAAGTTATTTGATCATACTGGTTATTTTAAATAAGTGAGAAGCTAAAACAGTGAAAATAAGTGTGCTAGCACGCATACCTCGTTTAAGTTTTCTGCTGCAGGGATATCAGCAGATTCAGTGTTGTTGTTTGTCAACCAGCTTCCTTCAGCCGGTTGTTCACTCCCAGGAAGCTGTAGTGCCTACGTGTACAAGATACAAAATATATTAGCCATATTCTATCCATCGTTCCCATCGTCGATTCTGAGCTTTAGCTGCATCTGGCACTTAAAGGGACCTGCCATCCAACAAATATGTATTGGCTGAGGGATTTGGAGGAAAGTGGTACCATTACAGGATGCACTCTTCTCTGAGTGATGGCTAGACATGCCTGGAAACAGCATTACTGGAGCATTTTCTTCATTATTTCGAATAATTCTTTCACAAAACTGAAATAAGATGAACATCAAATTTATTTCAAAAAAAAAAAAAGATGAACATCAAATAATTTTTGCAATACAAAATTTTATAGACTAATTCAAAAATACAAAGATAAATACAATCTATGATTTTTAAGAATAGAATTATACTAAAAGATTAAAGATGATTAAAGTGTTCCGCACAGAGCCTTTCATGTAATTACATTACATCATGATCACTTTATACTTTATTGGAAACTTTATATCCTAGATGAGAACTCAAAGATCGAAACTCAAAAATCAATTAAATCCAACATTAAATTTAATCAAAATATGTACAAAGAAAATAATATCCATAATAACAATAAATATATGATAATGGCTTACCGATTAGGCATGAATTGTACACAAATCATCAGATATATGATATATGGAAAATATCAAAATGATGATTGTTGTGGATGGTGGTGATATAATTTTTACACTAAAAAGATGATAAGTTAATAAGACAAGCGGGTGCGGAAGGTAAATTAGGAAGGAGAGGCTGACGCGGAAGGCAAGCGGAGATAACAAGGAGAGGAAGGGATCGATGATCGGATGAAACTAAGAATGTAGTGTAAGTTTTTGTTCTAATAAGATTTTATGCCAGAAATTGTCATGGGCCGTGGCAGAACCACACTTTAAAAACCATCAATATGGACTCATTTAGTGGATATTACAAGTCCGTTAAGATGACACTTATGTTCGACTGCCCTACATAGATGGGCAGCTGGTATGAGATATTATCTAGCTTTCTAGGGAGAGGGGTGGTTTCTAGAATTGATGTGGCCTCTAGGGATCGCTAGTAATTGGGCTCGCTAACCTAGGCCTTGCTAAGGGCACTCTATACTTGGGCTCTTTGGGACCGTCGAGCTTCCTCACTTTAAGATGACCACGGTTGGCCAAAGTATGATTTATATACTAAGTCCTTTGTCGGCTCTCCTAAAGACTACTCCCTATATTCTTCCATCTCCTCACTCCTTAAGAGGATGAGTCAGGAATGAAGACTCACGACGAGTCCCGGTTAGGTGCGAGCAAAACCAAACCGAAACTGATAAATCAAACTGAATCATTCAAATTCGGTCTGGTTCGATCCTAATTTTCTGAAAATTCTGTCTATTCGATCCAAACTGAATAAATCGAAAAAAAAAATTAGTTCGGTCCGGTTCTTAAAAAAATATTTCAGGCTGGACCATATAGACGAATAGCCTAAACAATATATAATATAAATTTATATTCATATTATATAAATTATATATATCTTACTTATAAGTTATAATGATAATTTATATTTAGTAAATTCAATTATATCTAATTTTGGTGAAATGGTGGTGATTAATTAATATTAGTTTATTTAATAAATCATATATTTTAGCTTTATTTATAATATAAATTTTTGTTTTTTAAAATAATTTCGTTTCTTCTGAGACGGATCAAACCAAATTATTTCGGTTCGATCTATAATAATTTCGGTCCGGTTCGGTCCGGAAAAAATCAAAGTTCAGTTCTCTGTCTATTGAGTCCGGTCCAATTTTGGACCGAAACGACCAAATGATCACCACTAGTCCCAGCTTAGACCACATGAGTATAGCTTTCGAGGTCTTTAACTCTCTTTTCACTAAGAGATCGCTATCCACTATCTAACCCGCTCCATGTTAGCCTTCTTAACCACTTAGACCTGGGTCATGCGAGTTATGGGCTTCTCGATGATAGCTTTCATTGTTTAATAATGGACCTGGGCCCTGATGGACCGAACAAAATCTAGCCTATCTAGATATTTGTTTCCAAAGAATTATGTTATAACTTGACCCGTACCTAGCTCGCCCTCTTATATAACTTTTATGAGTTCTTGTCTAGTAGCTATAGATCAATCTCGTTTACAAGATCAACTAATTAACTTTCCATCCCATTCAGTCCGGTGTTCTTCATGATATTTTTCTTACATTCAAATAAGTTCCCAAATTTGTTGTTAACCACTTTCTCCTCTTGACATAGAAGATTGAGAAAAATGTGCGAAAATAAGAAAAGATGCTCGAAAAATAAGATTGTGGTGTTTGGATAAACCTATGAATCAAGTATATACTTATATATACATACTTTTGTATGATTTTATTCCTATAATATAGTATTTTCTTAATAAAGAGGTATTATTAATTAATTTTAAGTGTTTAATCATAGAAACAAAGTATTTTTAAAGTTCGAATAAACTGAGCTAATTTGGCTTTCTTTTTTGTTTTTTGTGCGGGAGCTTATATGGGTTTATATATATATATATATATATATATATATATATATATATATATATATATATATATATATATATATATATATATATATATATATATATATATATATATATATATATATATATATATATTCCACTCAATTACGAATAACTGATCCCCGATTAGGGGATTAGGTGGTATTCAATAATTTCATATGTTTGTCTCATAATATGTGATTCTTCTTATTTCTCGTAATTTATCATTGAGTTTTGAACACAATTGAATGATTCATGAACCTTTAATTGTATTCGTAGAAATTATATTGAATAGAGGCACGTTATGAAACTATAAATTCTTGGATCTTAATAGTTTATGACTTATATTTTTATTAATAATGAAAAAGAAGTTGAAGATATAATGTAAGCCCTGCAATGCATTTTGTGAAAGGAAAATAAACACCGCCAGAAGAATTATTTTTACCAAAATAAATGAACAAGATATCACATAAGTTAGACATTCATAAAAATCAATTGAATAATCCTTATTATTAGATTGCTTCACATTATCATTATATCGTACGTAGTTTGAAATTCGTGTCAAATAATACTCATTTCCTACCAATTTATAATAGATATTTTTATAATTATTTTGGTGCAAAAAAATTAAGTATTTCCTACCATTTGGGTTTTTCCGTACCAATCTTTTATGTCACCCCCGTTTTAATTCCTACCGAGTACTACTCATTTCCTACCGGTTTATAGTATATATATATTTAATAATTATTTAGGTAAAAAATAATAATACATTTTTTTGTGAGGAATTGAAACATTCATTGGTTAAAGTGCTTTTTTTATAAATATATATGTTTTTTATACATATTACACAAATAGTGTCAAAGCAAGTTTAATTCACAAAAATACCTTCATTCTCTGTCCATATTTTCAAAAATACGTTAATTTTGTTTGAGTGTTTGAGCCTAATAGAAGCTCATTCACTCTTAACTCCCGCGCTCCGGTCTCAGGTGTTTCTTCCTCACCTCCGCACTCCGTCATCATCAACTAGCATCTAAACGCATTAACAAGTTACATCTGTGTATGCAGAAAAATATGAACTGTAATAGAACTGGAATTAATAGCAACGTACAGACTTCAGGAATGCTGGTTGGCCAACAATGACCTGGAGTTCAGGTGTTACAACACATACTTTGTTTAATCCCCTCAATCTCAACAGAAATGTTTAACATATTAAATTACCTGTTCACAAGTTGAATCGCAGAACCAAACTCCATTGGGCAGTAGGCTTTTCAATTTCAGGCGACGCGTTTGAGCTGCAACAGAAAAGCTTAACATATTAAAGTTGTTGAAGAAGTTCATGGCAATGACAAATATACACTTCTAGTACAGCACTCTTATATTTTAGGTAACTTACATATACGCTCGCCTGGTTAGACTTACAGATCACTTTTGTTAAAGTCTTCCCTGTCTCTTTTCATCTAACCATTCCAAAATCATGAGGAACACTGTTTATAGCAAATAGTTTAACTAAACAAATACATGCGTTTCAGTACATATACACTACTATATACACACATTTTGACAGTAGTAAGGGGGAAACAAATAAGACAAGCTACACCATTGTAGAAAGACAATATAACTTAAAATAGGCGCACTTCTACACCAAGACGAACTGTATGAACTGATGAGGGGCATCGATCACGCATAATAAAGCTACCTCCTTGGTAACAGACTGAACAATTGTCATCATTAGAATTTTTCCGACCATCGTGCCCATCGTTGATTCTGAGCTTTAGCTGCATCTGGCACTGAAAGGGACCTGCCATCCAACAAATATGTAATTCCTAGTACAAGAAGGGCTTAGGCAAGAGCAGCTCTATTCATCATCACTCTTCTGGAAGGTTTACTCTACTTCCCCGAGCTCATTTATCCAGACTTGGAGATCACCCCAATCCTATTTAAAAAAGTCAGTAGAAGTTATTTGATCATACTGGTTATTTTAAATAAGTGAGAAGCTAAAACAGTGAAAATAAGTGTGCTAGCACACATACCTCGTTTAAGTTTTCTGCTGCAGGGATATCAGCAGATTCAGTGTTGTTGTTTGTCAACCAGCTTCCTTCAGCCGGTTGTTCACTCCCAGGAAGCTGTAGTGCCTACGTGTACAAGATACAAATATATTAGCAATATTCTATCCATCGTTCCCATCGTCGATTCTGAGCTTTAGCTGCATCTGGCACTTAAAGGACCTGCCATCCAACAAATATGTATTGGCTGAGGGATTTGGAGGAAAGTGGTACCATTACAGGATGCACTCTTCTGAGTGATGGCTAGACATGCCTGGAAACAGCATTACTGGAGCATTTTCTTCATTATTTCGAATAATTCTTTCACAAAACTGAAATAAGATGAACATCAAATTTATTTCAACAAAAAAAAAGATGAACATCAAATAATTTTTGCAATACAAAATTTTATGGACTAATTCAAAAATACAAAGATAAATACAATCTATGATTTTAAGAATAGAATTATACTAAAAGATTAAAGATGATTAAAGTGTTCCGCACAGAGCCTTTCATGTAATTACATTACATCATGATCACTTTATACTTTATTGGAAACTTTATATCCTAGATGAGAACTCAAAGATCGAAACTCAAAAATCAATTAAATCCAACATTAAATTTAATCAAAATATGTACAAACAAAATTAGATCTAAAATAAGAATAAATATATGATAATGGCTTACCGATTAGGCATAAATTGTACACAAATCATCAGATATATGATATATGGAAAATATCAAAATGATGATTGTTGTGGATGGTGGTGATATAATTTTTACACTAAAAAGATGATAAGTTAAGAAGACAAGCGGGTGCGGAAGGTAAATTAGGAAGGAGAGGCTGACGCGGAAGGCAAGCGGAGATAACAAGGAGAGGAAGGGATCAATGATCGGATGAAACTGAGAATGTAGTATAAGTTTTTGTTCTAATAAGATTTTATGCCAGAAATTGTCATGGGCCGTGGCAGAACCACACTTTAAAAACCATCAATATGGACTCATTAGTGGATATTACAAGTCTGTTAAGATGACACGTATGTTGGACTGCCCTACATAGATGGACAGCTAGTATGAGATATTATCTAGCTTTCTAGGGAGAGGGGTGGTTTCTAGAATTGATGTGGCCTCTAGGGATCGCTAGCAATTGGGCTCGCTAACCTAGGCCTTGCTAAGGGCACTCCATACTTGGGCTCTTTGGGACCGTCTAGCTTCCTCACTTTAAGATGACCATTGTTGGCCAAAGTATGATTTATATACTAAGTCCTTTGTCGGCTCTCCTAAAGACTACTCCCTGTATTCTTCCATCTCCTCACTCCTTAAGAGGATGAGTCAGGAATGAAGACTCACGACCAGTCCCGGTTAGGTGTGAGCAAACCAAACTGAAACTGATAAATCAAACTGAATCATTCAAATTCGGTCCGGTTCGATCCTAATTTTCTGAAAATTTTGTCTATTCGATCCAAACTGAATAAATCGAAAAAAATCAGTGCGGTCCGGTTCTTAAAAAATATTTCGGGCTGGACCGTATAGAGGAATAGCCCAAACAATATATAATATAAATTTATATTTATATTATATAAATTATATATATCTTACTTATAAGTTATAATGATAATTTATATTTAGTAAATTTAATTATATCTATTTTTGGTGAAATGGTGGTGATTAATTAATATTAGTTTATTTAATAAATCATATATTTTAGCTTTATTTATGATATAAAGTTTTGTTTTTTAAAATAATTTTGTTTCTTCTGAGACGGATCAAATCAAATTATTTCGGTTCGGTCTATAATAATTTTGGTCCGGTTCGGTCCGGAAAAAATCAAAGTTCAGTTCTCTGTCTATTGAGTCCGGTCCAATTTTGGACCGAAACGACCAAATGATCACCCCTAGTCCCAGCTTTGACCACATGAGAATAGCTTTCGAGGTCTTTAACTCTCTTTTCACTAATAGATCGCTATCCACTATCTAACCCGCTCCATGTTAGCCTTCTTAACCAGTTAGACCTGGGTCATGCGAGTTATGGGCTTCTCGATGATAGCTTTCATTGTTTAATGGACCTGGGCCCTGATGGACCGAACAAAATCTAGCCAATCTAGATATTTGTTTCCAAAGAATTATGTTATAACTTGACCCGTAACTAGCTCGCCCTCTTATATAACTTTTATGAGTTCTTGTCTAGTAGCTATAGATCAATCTCGTTTACAAGATCAACTAATTAACTTTACATCCCATTCAGTCCCGTGTTCTTCATGATATTTTTCTTACATTCAAATAAGTTCCCAAATTTGTTGTTAACCACTTTCTCCTCTTGACATAGGAGATTGAGAAAAATGTGCGAAAACAAGAAAGATGCTCGAAAAATAAGATTGTGGTGTTTGGATAAACCTATGAATCAAGTATATACTTATATATACATACTTTTCTATGATTTTATTCCTATAATTTAGTATTTTCTTAATAAAGAGGTATTATTAATTAATTTTAAGTGTTTAATCATAGAAAAAGTATTTTTAAAGTTCGAATAAACTGAGCTAATATGGCTTTCTTTTTTGTGCGGGAGCTTATATGGGTTTATATATATATACATATATATATATATATTCCACTCAATTATGAATAACTGATCCCCGATTAGGTGATTAGGTGGTATTCAATAATTTCATATGTTTGTCTCATTATATGTGATTCTTCTTATTCTCGTAATTATCACTGAGTTTTGAACACAATTGAATAATTCATGAACCTTTATTTGTATTCGTAGAAATTATATTGAATAGAGGCACATTATGAAACTATAAATTCCAATAATGAAAAGAAGTTGAAGATATAATTTAAGTCCTGCAATGCATTTTGTGAAAGGAAAATAAACAAACGCCAGAAGAATTATTTTTACCAAAATAAATGAACAAGATAT